>NC_057795.1:130187479-130195864 GCF_018294505.1 Triticum aestivum | reverse complement strand
GGGGAGGAGAGGAGAGGAGGGAGGAGGAGGTCGCAGGAGAGGAGGAGGAGGTCGCCGGAGAGGAGGAGGAGGAGGTCGCCGGAGAGGAGGGTAGTATGGTGGAGGAGAGAAGGGAAGATGGAGTGGAGGAGTGGAGGAGAGGTGGAGTGGAGGAGAGGTGGAGTGGAGGAGAAGAATGAAGAGGTAAGGAGGAGAGGACACGCCCAGCCATATATACGGCATAGTAATGGCGCGCCATGGGCAGGTGCGCCATTACTATTTTTTTATTTTTTTATTTATTTTGAATTTTGAAGGCAGGAAGATACTAATGGCGCACCATGGGCAGGTGCACCATTAGTAACTTTTTTTATTTTTTTTGATGTATTTTGAATTTTGAAGGCGGGAAGATACTAATGGCGCACCATGGGCAGGTGCGCCATTAGTAAGTTTGAATTTTTTTTTGAATTTTTTTGCCTCTCTAGATCTTAAAAGCCCCGTATCTTTTTCTCTGTTAGGTTTTTGAAGATTTTGAAAATTTTTAACGGGGTTCCCCCAGTTGCATCCGAATTTAACTTTTCGAGTAGATGGTTTTTCATATAAAAAACTTTTTCATCCGAGTTCGTATGCAAAAGTTATGCCCATTTTTACAAATTCTCAAGAGATTTTGCAAAAAAGTCGAAAATTCATGTTTGTAAATTTTGCTAACAACTAGACCACATATCACATGGGAATCTTATTTTCTTTTATTTTTTGACATTTCTATCATTTTCTTTTATTTATTTTTTGAAACTGAAAAGGCGGTCCAGGGGGGGTGCATTCGGGGGAATGTTTGGGCCAAATTACTAATGGCGCATCGTGGGATGGTGCGCCATTACTAGTTGAACTAGTAATGGCGCACCACTCCCACGGTGCGCCATTAGTAGTTTTTAAAAAATTAAAAAAAATTACTAATGGCGCACCGTCGGATGTGGTGCGCCATTAGTATTTGCACACTAATGGTGCACCAACACATGGTGCGCCATTAGTATTTAGTAATGGCGCACCACATGTACAGTGCGCCATTAGTGTCCATCCCATCTATAGCCCTTTTCCTAGTAGTGGCTATACCTTCGGCGGATAGCACATGTCCAAGGAATCCAACTTGCCTGAGCCAGAACTCGCATTTACTGAATTTGGCGTATAACTGATGCTCACGGAGTCGTTGTAACACTGCTCGGAGGTGTTCCTTATGCTCTTCTTCACTTCTTGAATAAATAAGTATATCATCGATGAAGACTACCACGAACTTATCGAGGAAGTCCATGAATACTTTGTTCATCATATGCATGAAGAAAGCAGGGGTGTTGGTGAGGCCAAATGACATAATTGTATATTCATAAAGACCGTATCGAGTGGTGAATGCGGTCTTAGGAATATCCCCCTTTTTAATTTTGGGCTGATAGTATCCAGTCCGTAAATCAATCTTGGAGAATACCTTGGCCCCACTGAGCTGATCAAACAGGTCATCGATTCTTGGCAGTGGATATTTGTTTTTGATTGTGACATCATTCAGATGATGGTAATCCACACACATGCGGAGGCTACCATCTTTCTTGTCCACGAAGATAGCAGGTGATCCCCACGGTGAAGAGCTGGGACGGATATACCCTTTCTGGAGCATTTCATCAAGCTGTTTCTTTAGCTCCACTAATTCTGATGACAGCATTCGGTAATACTTCTTGTGTATTGGTGTGGTCCCGGGCATAAGATCTATTGCAAACTCAAGCTCTCGATCAGGTGGCATGCCTGGTAGTTCTTCTGGAAATACATCAGGAAACTCGCTGACCACCGGAATTAATTCCAATTCAGCCACTGCTGTGAAGACCATTTCCTTTGAGGGTATGCTTCTACGAGCATAAAATTTTGTAGCCTACCCTTCTTGGCTGGTCAAAGTGACTTCTCGGGTCGCACAATTTATGCACACTTGATACTGAGTCAGCCAATTCATACCCAAGATAACATCCAACTTATCAGACTCAAAAAGTATCAAAGAAGTTGGAAAACAGACTCCGTTGATATTGACTTCCAGTTTGCGGCAGACTAGATTGCTTCTGATTAGAGATCCCGGGGTTTGTACTAGCATATTCTTGCCCAAAAGCGAACAAGGAAATTTGTTTTGGGTAACAAAACTCTGAGAAATAAAAGAGTGGGAAGCCCGGAGTCAAATAAAATCATGGCAGGTATGTTTTTAACAGGGAACATACCAATGACGACTTCGGGGTTCTCTTGGGCTTCATCGGCGGAGATGTGATGAACATAGCCCGTGATGTCGTGCTGGTTCGGGCATGCCTCCATATAATGGACTTGTGGCCTGAACATAGCATTTGTCCGGTTGTTCTTGGGACACTGTTTGGCATAATGTCCGGTTTGCCCACAACTGTAACAAGAATTGTTGTGCAGATGCTCCTCTTGAATTGGGTTGGGTACGTCATTCTTGACTTGGGTGGTGGTCTTGTTAACATTTTGTTGCCAATTGGGCTTGTATGCTACCTGAGTCGGTTTCCAGGTACGAGCCTTCTGCACTGGTCGCATTTCCTTTCTTGGCTCAAACTTGCGCTTGTGATTGTTGTTGGCAGACTTATTATCCGATACCAGCTTGTGTTCCCTTTCAGCAATGAAAGCCTTGATCACCAGGGTTTGGAAGTCTAGGAAATCGAACATGCTGAGAGTACATCGGAGTTGCGGGTTTAATCCACCAAGAAACATGTCAATCTTTCTTTCCTCAGTGGCCACGTCATATTGAGAGTAACATGACAAATGATTGAATTTCTGCAAATATTCTCCCACAGACTGACTTCCTTGGAGGAGCGTGAGAAATTCATGCTGCTTAGTCTTCATAATTCCCGCAGGGATGTGATATTTCCGGAATCGTTCCTTGAATCTTGCCCAGGTAATTTCTTCATCAGCAAACCACATGGCTCTTTCATTTTCCCACCATATGGCAGCAGCGCCTTCAAGATAATGTGTTACAAATGGAACCTTATCTCCTTCATCAGTTTGAGCAACCTCAAGCATCTTCTCCATAGTTCGCAACCAATCATTAGCATCCAAGGGATCAATGGCCTGACTGAAACTGGGAGGCTTAGTCCTTTGAAAATCTGATAGCTTGGAGTGATGACCGGGCTGATTCCCATTCTGTCCAACCACAGCTTGAAGACTTCCTAATATTTCAATCAGATCATTATTTCGTCTTTCCTCAAAGATACGCAAAATTTGCTCGGTGGAGGGCGGACTTGGCGGTGGAGGCGGTGGTGGAACATACAGCTCGGGTGATTGCCCTGCCTGTCGTGCGAAACGACGAACAGGAGAACCCTCACGAACGTTACTACTGCAGCCTCCCCGCGTCATCCTAATATGATTTTTCCCAAGGCAACGCAACCGAGATGAGAAGCATTCAAAATAAACTGGGGATAAGCCAGCAACAAAAACCCGAGAAAAACCGAAATGTCGAAGAAAATACGGCGAATAAAATAAAGTTCCAACATAATTATACATAGACTCATACATGAAAGATAACAACATGCCAGGTCCAACTAATCTCATACATAAAATGAAACATCATGACTCGTACGACTACATCCGGACTCCATCCTGACGACTGCGAATACTCGGAAGCTCTACTGCTCTGCTGGTGCTGCGGGGTCCTCTCCTGAAGCGGACTCGGATCCTGAACTGACGGGGTTAACTGAGACCTCCGGGTTAAAGGTGACACGACGATGCTGCCTCGAGGGCTCTCCCTCCGGGGCAGGTGGAGGGTGAATCAACTGGGCTACAGGAGTGGTGAGAAGTGAAACCCACTCAGCAGGAGCACTAAGTGGACTCATTGTCACGGTGCCCGAGCTACTCGGAGGAGTAACCGGGGAAACCGGGGATCTAGAACCGGCAGGAATATAGGGAGTAAATCCTACCGATGCTGGAGTAGTGATTGAGCAAGAAGAGACTAAAGCAGAGGCTAAAGCAGTACGGGCACGACTCAGCTCTCGAGCCAGCTCGTAGATCAGAAGATAGCTAGCATTGATATAGCGAGAAAGGTGTTTAGCAACACTATCAGACTCCGGATCAATGACAGGGAAACAGACACGACCATTATCGTGCAGAGAAGGATAGTAGTGGAAACCTGGGTGGTTCTGCATCCGGACCTTGTTGTAGCGGAGCTCAACAAGTACCTCGAATGCAACAAACTGGACAACCTGAGAAGCGGTAGAAGCGTAACCGCTTCGAGAGGTACGAGTGTAAGTGCTGGAATCGGAACTGGTGTGCAGAGTAACCACGGCATGATACTCATACACTGAGTCAGCTAGACGCTCCCGGTACACACGATAGATTAGATCGTCACCGTGAGGGTACAGCCAATGCTACACGTTACAAAGGAGATGTGGCGACGTGTATGGCATCAGCTGCAACTGGCACAGATACTGCACCGGAGCCATCTACACTCACAACCATTAGCAGGTTAGCATAAAAATAAATTCAGTGCATGCAATGCAACAACCAGCTATAAATGATACCGGCACTCAACTACAACTCGTATGTAACGTCCAGTTAACTCGTCGTATTCTAGCGTGGCCTACAGTCAGCGCGGCTCTGATATCAAGCGTTGTGGCACCCCGGCTCAAAGCGACCGGCTTACCATGCATTGCCAGCCCAGAGACCTTGTCTTTTGGCAACACACAACAACTTGCTATAGAAAATCAACCGCTTTATTGATACTAGCAGATCAGAGTTTATATTACAATAGTTAGCGAGGCCAAGCGGCACACCCGATGCGGCTGAACAATATGTACATTATTTAGTGAACATAAAGGGGCCTTGATCCAGACAACTACGCGGCAGCGGAACAACGTCGTAGCGGAACTCCATAGCACAGGGACACCGATGTGGACACGATCTAGACTCGGACAGCTCTCCTTTCCAACGAGACTTTCCTGAAATCTGGCATCACACGCCAGGTCAGTACATTGAATGTACTTGCAAGCTCACAACAAGCATAAACATAATGACAAATAATATCATGACACTTAACCAAATAATAATAATGCAACAATATATCCAACATGATGTGACTATGCTCAAGTGGTACTTGTCCATTGGACTGGCTTATCGAACGTGATCATTTCCAGATCACAAACGTGATGAACACGGAGACAAAGTCGTGATCCTTACGGCGATCACAACCCGACCAATAAATGGCCCGTGATCCTTACGGCGATCACAACCCGACCAATAAATGGTCCGTGATCCTTACGGCGATCACAACCCGACCAATAAATGGCCCATGATCCTTACGGCGATCACAACCCGACCAATAAATGGCCCGTGATCCTTACGGTGATCACAACCCGACCAATAAATGGCCCGTGATCCTTACGGTGATCACAACCACGACCACATCTGGTCCAACTCAACATGATGGCCTTTCTGCCATCACCTCAGTGCATACTTAGTGTGCAAATTTCTGAAGTGTTGATCCATAGTGTACCCTACTTTCGAGCGTGTCCATAACCGTGGACTCGACTATCGATAGATTAATACACTCTGCAGAGGTAGCGCAGTGGACCCACACTACGAAACCCATGGCATCGCACTCCCATTCGGGTGGACCAACGGCATTCCGACGAAACCACTTCATTGCCATGACACTCTCCTGGCCACTCCGACTCAATCCCCATCGGGCTAGTCCTGGGTGGCCCCGTGTCTACCTCAAGACACATCAACCACCATCGTGGCCACGATCCACTCTAGGACCTGGTACCAAAAACTTAACAACGGGCTCACAAGGTTATGCCTGCTTACCGGGCCAGGGTACAGCACGCCCATAACCTTCCCTAGATGGAGGCACCGACCGGAGGCACGACAATAAAATGAATTAAGGCCGTCCCATACTAGCAAATGTGGTTGCACTAGGAAAGACTCATTTCAGCGGCACCATGACCCGGTCAACAACATATTCAAGTTGAGTCATTTATTAGTTTCAACTTAAAGTGAAAGTAACCGGTGTCATAATGCCATGACATGCATCACCAACATATGCATCACATATCAATGAAAATAATTAAGTCAACTACGCTCTCACGGAGCAATCATCAACTCATGATACTCCTCTGGTTAAGATCAAACCTCACTTAAACCAGAATCTTTTCTAGCAAACTCATCGTTGTTTCATCACGCAAAAATAATTTCACTAATTATTTATCTCCATGACCATACTACTCATAACTAAATCCTTGTTAGCTTACCAACAAGATTCACTTCAAACTTTCTCTAAATCAAGCATATTTAATATAACAAGTATCTAATAGAATATAATTATCATAGTGATAATTTAAATGCATGAATAATCATTAGTTCAAGTAGGAAAATCACAAATATTGAAGTGGCACTATGAAAATGTTGTTGTGGCTTGCCTTAGTGCAGATGAGGTTCACAAGCCTCCTGGTGATCCTCAACACAAGCCTGCTCTTCTGAAAATAAATAAAACCACAAAAAGAAAACATCAAGAAACCTTCTGAAATTCCCCAGAAAATCTAGACAGCAAGGAAAAATCCCATCTTTTGGGAGGTGCTAGATTTTTGGACAAAGACCACAATGCAAAAAGAATCAATGCATTTGGACTTATAGAAAAAAAAGTTATGGTTGTTTGAAGTACTCTGGATTTAAATGAATTTGAATTAAAAATAAAACAGACTGGGGGTGACGTCGAAGGTGTAAAAGCCCAGGGCGCCACCACTCGTACCACTTCGCGCGAGTACAGAGCGGCTTACTAGCGGGCCCCGCTAGTCAGGTGAGAAGGAGGGGGTGGGAAACAGAGAGTGGCGGAGCTTCGTCGGAGCGCACGCCGGCGGCGAGGGCTCTTGGGACCAAACGAGAGGGAGATCGAAGGAGAAGAGGATGGCGCACCTGCCCGAACCCGTAGCGTGGCTAGGGGTGGTCGGACGGCGTCGGAAACAGCCTCTCCAGTGGAGGCAGAGGGCGGAGGTCGCCGAAGACGAAGATGACTGCGGCTAGGGGCGGCTCCAGGGGCTCCAACAGGGCGGAATGGCTTCACCGAAGAGTGGCGGAGGCCCTAGCAGGGTTGCCCTGGCCTGGGAGGGGATGGAGCTGCGGGGACGATCCGAGGGGATCGCCGGCGAGCTCCAGCTTGGGGACGGCAGCCCGCGGCCTGCCCGGCCGGGCTGCGGCTTTCTACTAGGTTGTGGTGAGTGTGGGAGTGGATGTGGGTGCTCGAGGAGGCTGGAGGTGGCGGCATTTATAGGTGAGCGGCGAGGGGGGTTCGGGCTCCTTTGGAGGACACCTGACCAAGGCGCCCGGCGACGAACGGCGCCAGAGAGAGGGGGGAGAGGACAGAGTTCACGTGGGAACTATTGGCGAGCGCGGACGAGCACAGGGGCGAGGGGGAAGACGACGAGCACAGTGTGCCGCACACTGTGTCGTTGGCCAGACCGTGCCCGTGCCCGCTGCGGCGAGCTCCGGCGTCGGCGAGCGCCAGGGAGGAGTTAAGGGAGTGGAGACGGAGATGGTGGTGCGGTTTGGCACGCTCGGGCAGGCTGGGCAGCGAGCACGCGCGCAACAGATCGCTCATCGGCACTCAGAGCGTGTGTTTTGCATGCCAGCACGCCTGGGCGAACACGGTCACCGCGTGAACTATGATATCAGGCCAACCTAAGCGCTAACTTCATGCCTGGCGTGTAGTCCTTGGTGGTTTGGAGCGTTACTACGGTTGGGTTAGGTTCCAGGTGCAGTAGAAAGGAATTTGTACTCCAAGTAAGTGTGACGCCCCCGATTTAATCGTACACTAATCATGCACGCAAATGTGTACGATCAAGATCAGGGACTCACGGGAAGATATCACAACACAACTCTACAAATAAAATAAGTCATACAAGCATCATAATACAAGCCAGGGGCCTCGAGGGCTCGAATACAAGTGCTCGATCATAGACGAGTCAGCGGAAGCAACAATATCTGAGTACAGACATAAGTTAAACAGGGTGCCATAAGATGGCTAGCACAAACTGGGATACAGATCGAAAGAGGAGCAGGCCTCCTGCCTGGGATCCTCCTAAACTACTCCAGGTCGTCGTCAGCGGGCAGCACGTAGTAGTAGGCACCTCCGGTGTAGTAGGGGTCGTCGTCGACGGTGGCGTCTGGCTCCTGGACTCCAGCATCTGGTTGCGACAACCAGAAAGGAAGGAAAAGGGGAAAAAGGGGGGAGAAAGCAACCGTGAGTACTCATCCAAAGTACTCGCAAGCAAGGAACTACACTACATATGCATGGGTTTATGTGTAAAGGGCCATATCAGTGGACTGAACTGCAGAATGCCAGAATAAGAGGGGGATAGCTAGTCCTGTCGAAGACTACGCTTCTGG
>NC_057795.1:130185426-130185740 GCF_018294505.1 Triticum aestivum | reverse complement strand
GCGGCCAGTGGCGCTGCCGCCGGCGACAAGGAGGCAGCCAGGGGCGGCGAGGTACCGGGACGCCACGCACGTGGTCTCGGCGAGGTGCGGGCCCGGCGGTCGTCAGCGGGGAAGGCAGGAGTAGTGCACGGGGGCTGCAGGCGGAGCGGGACGGCGGCGTGGGCGGCAACAGCCGCAGGTGGCACGAGCGACAACGGGCGCGACGGGGCGCGCGGGTGCGCGCGTGCTCACCGCGAGCACGAGCACCGGGCGGCACGTGCACGACTACGGGACGGTGCGAGGAGCAAGAGGAAGAGAGGCCGGGGGCCTCACCG
>NC_057795.1:130184888-130185274 GCF_018294505.1 Triticum aestivum | reverse complement strand
GGATCCGTAGGGTCAAGGCAGCGGGGCTCGGGGAGGTTGACGGGGACGACGCGTGTAGACGGGGAAGTCCGGCGGCGTCCGGGACGGCTTCGGGCGACGGAGTCGGGGTCGAGGCGGCGATGGCGGGGGGGCGTCAGGGGCGCGGCCCAGATCCGGTCGGGGAGGTGGAGGAGACGAGGAAGAAGCGGTCCGGTGGGGCGGCCGAGGACGGGGAGGTCGAGGTGGAGGGCAGCGGTGGCGGCTCCGGTGACGTGGTCCAGGGCGGTGGCATCGGGGTCGATCCCTCGATCCAATCGGGGAGGTAGAGGAGGGGAGCGTGGGGATCGTGGGGGGAGTGGGAGGTCTCGTCCCCGATCCAGACTGAGCGGAGAGGAGGAGGGGATCGG
>NC_057795.1:130176930-130183104 GCF_018294505.1 Triticum aestivum | reverse complement strand
CGATACCAGAATTGATCACTAGGAAGGTGGCTCGCAAATTACATACGAAGTCAAGCTATAGGAATAACTTTGGAAACAGGGGGTGTACAGGAGAGTCAGGTTTCGATCCTGTGGAACTGTGGGTTATGGGCCCACCATGTGGTTTTTTTTTATAGGAGCAGTGACATCTTTCACGGTCATGATAGCAAGGCATGTCAGAGAGTACCAAGTCAGTTATGCCGGCATCAACGTTGGTACCAAGGGCGAGGGACGAAGAGAACCACTTTCCTGCTCGTTGAACGAGGCGGACCAATAGGCAAGGTTCTCGTCCATCGGTGGCTACCGGAATGTCATCAACAATAGTAACATGGTCTTACTGACAGAATTGCACACCGAGGAGTTTACATAAGCAGTAGAATATTGCTGCTTAGATCATATAGATCACAAGGAAGGTTCAAACAACCAATGGAAAGTAAAATATGATTATCATATTAAACAGAACAATGGAAAGGAAAATGTGTTTAAACACATATTTTAGGGATATATCCTTCCCAAGGACAAGCAGAGCATGATATCCGTGGCAGGATATAATGTAGAAAACTCTTTAGGTAAGGGGGGAGGAATCTCATGACATTACCCATACAACAGTGTTTGGATAATTGAGCAAGAAACATTTAGCATTGGGCTTCAAATGTTCTTGTTGAAACATCAGAGTACCATTGACATGCTTCGAGATAGAATTGACATGGTCTTCAGGTGAAGATCAAACTTTGGAAACACGAAGGATCCATCAAGAATAACTTGTAGAATAAGTCTTACAATTTCCTCATGGATGAATGGATAACCTTGCTGAAAAGGAATCTATAATGATAGGTCCTCCAGCCGGGGGGGGTGCTAGGCATGACATCATGTTACCAGGTCATCAAAGGACCAACATCATAACTCTTGGAAAGTTGTCCCTACCATCATATCTGACCGAGATTCAGATCCGATTGGTGTCATGATACCTCCGACTTAGTAAGCCTGAGAAGAAAAGGTGCAACACAATTGACGAGATGACAATGTAAGGTTCTCGGGAAATGAACTATGAAGTGACTTCCGTTAACAAGAGTTCATCATTAATCCAAGGAGAGGACAAAGAGGTGTCTGGTGAACTCAACGGCAATTCATCGAGATTTCCAAAAGATGGATTTCCACAATTAAGTGAACAAGGAGATAACATTTGTCAGATCAAATGATATAAGGAAGTATGCTCACGGAAAACATACACAATTAAACATTGGTTGAAAGGTGCGCCCAAAATATGGGTTGGGTTGCACGACCAATGTTAGAATGGTGATTCAATTAGCGAAGGACTTAGAATGAACTATCGCCCATTCACTTCAAAGCAATAGGGTTGCTAGAAGTTTTGAATTCACACGTCATAGCTCCATTGTCGGTATTCCGGTTGAAAACAATACGGGGACCAAGGAATGAACGAAGATGGCAAGTAGTATTATGATATCAAGAATTATTTAGAGGTGGTGAAATTCCCACCACATCCTTGATAAAAAGAGATGGTAATACTTCCAAGGTAAGGAAGATCAACTGCTGGGTAGCAGTGATCTCAAGGGTTACACAAAACACGAACAAGTTGTGTTGAACGAAAGGCAATAAAGTGGTCGATGAGAACAGGAATCATCGAGGGGCAAGGATGGTATTACCCATCATGAATTCAATTGAATTCCTGGAAGAGCTCATAAGGTTGATGATGATCACGACACAATTGTCGAGAGATTTTCATGCAGATGTAATCAATCAGCGACGACATCAAGCCGAAGGAATGATGAAGCAAGAGGTTATTGGAACCACAGTTACGACACCAACTCGAACTCAAGCTTGTTGTTTAAGGTGAAAGGGTATGACGAGGAAAATCGACGTAAGCTTAGCTATCGTCGCAAATTGGTGCTCCGAGAATAAGGACCAGGTAGCACAGTTTGAAATCATCAAGATAATGATATAGCCAAACAGGCTAGGAATGGCGTGATCGGGTACAAACTCGTACTTATAGAAGCTTACTAAAGAGTTATTGAACCGTAGAGCGGACTCGGTTCAGTTATCGGTGTCTTTGAGTGTTTAATAACTCAGAGCCCGTGAAAAATTGGAATCAGTGGGAAGGTAGCACTCGATGAAGAACTCATAAGAAGTTATGCAGTTCTAAGATAATCTCGAGATACCAGGGGGGTAATACTCGATGACAGATCAAAGTAGAGGTTGGACCGGGGTATTGCTCTACAGAAGACAAGTGCTAAAACTTGCACGAGAAATGGTATTTAAAGGAGAACATGGTCAGAACCACGATTGCAAAAAGGCCAGATCTCAGATATAAGATGAACTTATACCAAGGGAATAATTGATTTTAAAAGAAGCTTCGATGAGAAGATGTACATCGTGTCCATGGGCATGAACACAAGTTCAAGGTCGACTCCCACTTCTTCAATGTATAATCTTCCATTCACTTCTCGCTTTGATAAAGGCATTAGTGTTGAAAGTTTTTCCTGGTGAAATACCAGATGAGTATGACTCGTGAAATCTTCCGAGTTCACACCTATTAAGGAAGGCATATGTTCAACCCATTGGGGCATCTTAGAATCATATACCAAATCTTCAGAAGTAATTAACTCAAGCTCAAAGGTAGAGCATGGTTGAGAAAGCAAAGGATACAATTTACCAAAGGCATTATGTATCAGAGGAAAGGCTCACAAGGTTATTGAATATGAAGGGCGTTGTCAGATAAAATCCAACAAAGGATCTGGTGGTCCACAAGGGATCTGACGTGAGCATCGGTACTCAACCAGAGGAAGAAGAAGGCACGGGCATCATATTATAGAACATCGGAAGGATTCGATGCTTAGATAATAAAGGAATTTCGATCCCCAAAACAAAGGATCAGAAGCAATGCTCTGAGTAGGGATGGATAAGTTGAATATACCAGAGGCACAATTGACGACAAATAGTTTGGTCCAGAACCAGCTCATGTTCAAAAATGATGTCTGAGCCGGAAGGATAATTTAGAAGGGTTGATAGATGTTTGTGTGCCTTCGCACACATGCTGAATCAATAGGATCAAAATGACGATGCCTAAGGATACTAACGAATATTGCCAATGGGAAGCATCCATAATGCAAGCAGACAAGTATTGCAGAGCAATAAGCTATTAAGGATTTTTGGAGGATCAAATAGTATTTCGAAGACCATTGTGAAACACATGAACAACTGGGGGATGAGCGGATACTCGATAAGTGCGAGAATTATCCATAGGGGTATTCAGGTGACAAGGAACAGCAAGGTGATAATCTCAAGGATTATCGAGACAACGATGAGTGTTTCGAGGTATCTGGTAATAACAAGACCAACTGGGGATGAATGTAAGAATAACAACTGCAAGTAGTTATCCATAAGGGTTGACGGTGGAAGGGGAATTGCAAATGCGATGAACATAAGTTCTCGGGTTAACAACGGCGAGTATCTTCAGGGTCTTCACGTGCCGCAGACGATCATCATTAATAAGGGGCTCTCCGGTTGAAAGTGATAACGAGATCCTAATGTTAGATTTAGCAGAAATCATTTAACCCGAATAGAAGAGAAATAAGAGTCCCAGAGTATAGGTCGAGGAATAAAAGATCCTACTACCACCCAATGGCGACGAGGGCCCGTAAGGCACACAGCCATGTTAGTAAAAGTTTTGCAATGTCTAGACTCGACTTCGGCCAAGGAGTTGGAAGGGGGATTCCTACAGGCAGTCGGCTCTGATACCAACTTGTGACGCCCCCGATTTAATCGTACACTAATCATGCACGCAAATGTGTACGATCAAGATCAGGGACTCACGGGAAGATATCACAACACAACTCTACAAATAAAATAAGTCATACAAGCATCATAATACAAGCCAGGGGCCTCGAGGGCTCGAATACAAGTGCTCGATCATAGACGAGTCAGCGGAAGCAACAATATCTGAGTACAGACATAAGTTAAACAGGGTGCCATAAGATGGCTAGCACAAACTGGGATACAGATCGAAAGAGGAGCAGGCCTCCTGCCTGGGATCCTCCTAAACTACTCCAGGTCGTCGTCAGCGGGCAGCACGTAGTAGTAGGCACCTCCGGTGTAGTAGGGATCGTCGTCGACGGTGGCGTCTGGCTCCTGGACTCCAGCATCTGGTTGCGACAACCAGAAAGGAAGGAAAAGGGGAAAAAGGGGGGAGAAAGCAACCGTGAGTACTCATCCAAAGTACTCGCAAGCAAGGAACTACACTACATATGCATGGGTTTATGTGTAAAGGGCCATATCAGTGGACTGAACTGCAGAATGCCAGAATAAGAGGGGGATAGCTAGTCCTGTCGAAGACTACGCTTCTGGCAGCCTCCGTCTTGCAGCATGTAGAAGAGAGTAGATTGAAGTCCTCCAAGTAGTATCTCCAAGTAACATCTCCAAATAGCATCTCATAGCGTAATCCTACCCGGCGATCCCCTCCTCATAACCCTGAGGTAGAGCGACCACCGGATGTATCTGGCACTTGGAAGGGTGTGTTTTATTACGTATCCGGTTCTAGTTGTCATAAGGTCAAGGTACAACTCCAAGTCGTCCTGTTACCGAAGATCACGGCTATTCGAATAGATTAACTTCCCTGCAGGGGTGCACCACATAGCCCAACACGCTTGATCCCATTTGGCCGGACACACTTTCCTGGGTCATGCCCGGCCGCGGAAGATCAACACGTCGCAGCCCCACCTAGGCAAAACAGAGAGGCCAGCACGCCGGTCTAAACCTAAGCGCGCAGGGGTCTGGGCCCATCGCCCTGAGCACACCTGCACGTTGCGAGGGCGGCCGAAAGCAGACCTAGCCTAGTGGCGTTCCAGTCCAATTCGGCGCGCGCCGCTCCGTCGCTGACGTCTGAAGTGCTTCGGCTGATACCACGACGTCGGGATACCCATAACTACTCCCACGTAGATGGTTAGTGCGTATAGGCTCGTAGCCAGACTCAGATCAAATACCAAGATCTCGTTAAGCGTGTTAAGTATCCGCGAACGCCGAACAGGGCCAGGCCCACCTGTCTCCTAGGTGGTCTCAACCTGCCCTGTCGCTCCGCCACAAAGTAACAGTCGGGGGCCGTCGGGAACCCAGGCCCACCTCTACCGGGATGGAGCCACCTGTCCTTTCAGCCCCCTCGTCAGAATCACTTGCGGGTACTCAATGAGCTGACCCGACTTTAGTCACCATCTGTATAGTATGTATGTATGTATAGTATATACCCGTGATCACCTCCCAAGTGATCACGGCCCGATAGTATAGCAAGGCAGACTGACAAGAATGTAGGGCCAATGATGATAAACTAGCATCCTATACTAAGCAGTTAGGATTGCAGGTAAGGTATCAACAGATGTAGCGACAATGTCAGGCTATGCATAAGAATAGGATTAACGAAAGCAGTAACATGCTACACTACTCTAATGCAAGCAGTATAGAGGAGAATAGGCGATATCTGGTGATCAAGGGGGGGCTTGCCTGGTTGCTCTGGCAAGAGAGAGGGGTTGTCGATGACGTAGTCGTACTCGGTGGCATCAGCGTCGGTCTCGTAGTCTACCGGAGAGAAGAGGGGGAAGAAATAATGAATACAGAGCAAACAAAGCATCACAACATATAACAAGGCAATACGCGGTGTTCGGTGTGCCCTAACGCGGTAGTAAGTGATACCGACGAAAGGGGGAAACATCCGGGAAAGTATTCCCGGAGTTTCGCGTTTTCGGGCAGAGGAACCGGAGGGGGAAAGTTGCGGGTTCGATAGGTTAGGGGTGTGTGGCGGACGAACGGACCGCGTATCCGGATTCGTCTCGTCGTTCTGAGAAACTTTCATGTACAAAGTTTTTCGATCCGAGCTACGGTTTACCTTATATTAATTTTAAAAGATTTAATCAACTTATAAATTATTATTATTAATTTAATCCGAAAATGGCATTACTGCATCAGCATGACGTCAGCATGACATCATCAGTCAACAGAGGTGTTGACTGGGTCAAGCTGACATGTGGGTCCCGCATGTCATTGACTGTTTCAGTTAATTAAGTTAATTAGTTAATTAGGTTAATTAATCTTATTTAGTTAATTTAATCAGAATTAATTAAGTTAATTAATTAGTTAATTAATTAATTAATT
>NC_057795.1:130149669-130174782 GCF_018294505.1 Triticum aestivum | reverse complement strand
GCCCCAGGGGGCTATAGGCACCGGCTGGGCCGGCCTGGTTGGCCCAAAGGCCAGCTGGGCTGTGGCCCAGTGGGGGGGGGTTCTTTCCCTCCTTTTTTTTCTGTTTCCTTTTCTTCTTCTTTTTTATTCTATTTCTTTTCAGTTTTCTTTTATTTTTGTTTTATAAAATATAAAAGTTGTATCTTAAATAGTAACACTAATTATACCTCTGCCACAAAAAGGTTTAACCCCCAATTAATATAGTTTAGTATTTTATAAAATACCAACACACTTATTTATTTATTTTACCGACAGTTTTAATTAATTGAATGCATTTAGACATTTTATAAAAATGTGGTTCCTCCACCAACATTACTTATGAATTATTTGTTACATTTAGAACATTTTAGTTTTGACTTTTGAAAACTTTAACTGTTTGACTTTATTTTGAATTTGAATTTGAATCGGTTTCGAACTAACTCGAGATTAGCAACTATAAACAAGGTGACGTGGCACCATTAGCAGAGGATCACTGTAGCTTAATTACCCGGGCGTCACAGTAAGTTTCTAGACAGTAACTTTGGAGGTTTACTGTGGTCAAACCACTGGGAGTTGAGGGCTGGGCTTTGGAGGCTAGCCAACACTTACTAAGGTAAAGATGCACAAGAAAAACCAGGTACAATGGAGCTAGTAAAATGGTAGTTGCTGTAGAAACTACCATTTCTGTCCAGAAATAAAAATATTTTCTATAGCCAAAATATTCCAAAGAGTGATGAAATATTTTTGCTCAGAAAGGTGCCCTAGGGTTCAAAGAATAATTGGGATTTTTCTCAGGATTTTAGGGTCAAGAAAAATTAAGGCTGCTTTGGAGCACAAAGGGCTAGCTAGGGTTTAGGAAGGCAAAATGAATATTTTTCATTTAAGAAAAATATTCCAGGTGATATTTTGAGATGATCCAGAGGTGAAGTGATGGTTTGAGAAGGAGTGGAAGCACTTGGGTGAAAGTCAAGGGGTACCCAAGTGGTTAAGTCCAAATGAAATGATTCAAAAACTCCAAACTCAAATCCAAATCAACTGAAGACCAGGCAAAGAAGAGAGGGCAAAAACCAGACTGTCACACGACGGCGGCTAGGGCGCCCGAGCCTCCCCCCTGCAAATTGAGGTTAGAGATGCCTTGTGATGATTTTGGATCAAACATTGTGTTTCATATGATGCCTATTGGGTGAACTGAATTTTTTTAGACAAACATCGACAAAAGTTTCAAGTGCTTACAAAAATTCATGATAGAATTACATTCCTGGAAGGCGTGGCAAAACAAAAAAAATCGATACTCTGAAAACTTTCAAAAGCATTTTGGAGCACTGATTTTTTTGCCACACCTTACAAGAATGTGATTTCATGATGAATTTCACGCTTCGGCTCGGCCACGCTGCCTCCTGCTTCTCACGGCCGCCTATTGTCTCGTTGCCTCCGAGCTCGGTCGCCCCTTCTCCCGCAGCTCCTGGCGACACATCGTGGAGGGTGGTGGCTGGCTGACGCGGCGGCTCGGCCATGCTGCTCCTGGCGACGCGGCCGCTTCTCCTCTCAGCTTCTCCACCAGCTCGCGAGCTCGTACGACCACGAGACAAAACTCCACCGCCAGGCAAGCTCCTCTATCGGTCTATCCTCTGTCTTGTCCTCTGCTTTTGATACAACGAGCAATGTATGGATTGGTATGGATAAATGATGAATTGATGATATATGAAAATAACTCCATCTGACTGATTCAAAAGTGCAGTAACATATGAATCGATCCCTGTTTATTTCCTTGGTTCATTTGTATTCCTTCTCTGAATCTGTAAACTCAACCACCCACGTGTTGTATTCAGAGTTGGATTAATGTTGTAGTAGACCAGTTTCCACGGCCCGGCCAAATGGCAGATGTAAACATGGAAAATCTAGTACTCCCTTCGTCCGAAAATACTTGTCATTGAAATGGATGAATCTAGATGTATTTTAGTTCTAGATACATCCATTTTCATCCATTTTGATAACAAGTAATTCCGGACGGAGGGAGTACGTAACTAAAGTTCAATACCATCTGACGACATTGATCAAGCAATCATGTTTATGTGCTGACATGGTGTAGCTGCATGTTGTCAAGATTTCACAATACTTAAAGTAGTTTGCAGAGGGGAGTTATACCATAAGGTTAAGTAGTCAAGTTTTTGATAACTACGTAGAAGATTGTGACATGTTATATATATATATAAAGGACTGTGATATTTGGCACACGTGTGCCATATAGCTAAAACTATCACACCTTCTTCCTTCCATCTAATTACATGCATGATTGCATTAGGATGAATCATCCTCCTTCCATGTGCATTCTTTTCTCTAATTACATGCATGCACCACATGACAAAAAAGTTGATGTCATCATAGATTTTCCTTATTTTGAAAATTCAAAATGTTTTGTAGCTCAAACCGTTGATCCGATGCCAAAAACATTTTCACATAAAAGATTCGTTGCCGTGAGATCTTCGAAACTAGATCCCATGTTGTTATGTTCCGATGACTTTTTTTTCATGTCAAAAGTTACCACACCCCTTTTACATAAGTTACCACGTCTGTGATATGCAATTTACCGTGCTATTTTCACATAAGTTATCGGGAGAGGGGGGGAGGGCATAAATAAGGTTCTCCCACCTTCTTCACATGCACATGCATGTATGTACCGGAGGACAAAAAGCTGATATCATCTTAAATTCTTTTTATTTCGAAAATTCAAAATGTTTTGTGACTCAAACTATCGATCTGATGTAAAAATCGTTTTCACATAAAATATTCATCACGACGAAATCTTAGAAACTAAATCCCATGTTTTGTTTCCTTGACTTTTTTTCGGGTCAAAAGTTACCACTCTAGGCTACATGAGTTACTACGTTTGTGTATGCTAGTTACCATGCTATTTCCAAATAAGTTATCGGGGTTATATTTTTCAACAAATTTCCTCACGTGGTCAAAAATTTATGTAAGTTATCATATATACGGTTCATATATTACCGTGCTATTTTGACATAAGTTACTGGGGTGATGTTTATCAACAACTTTTTTCTTGGTCAAAAGTCGCTGCAGTGTTTGTATGGAAGTTATCGGGTATGCGGTTTATATATTACCGTGCTATTTTCACATAAGTTATCGAGGTATGTTTTTTAATATTTTTTTCCTATGGTCAAAGTTATCGCGGTTTGTGTATGTAAGTTATTGAGTATGCGGCTTGTATATTACCATGTTGTTTTCACATAAGTTATTGGGCTTATGTTTTTTTCTTTTGGTCAATGGTACTACGGTGTTTGCATGTAAGTTATCATATCTATGAGGTGTATATTACCATACCATTTGCACATAAGTTATCGATCGATATGCTTTCAATTTCCTCAGGACAAAAGTTACCGTGGTGTTTCTATATAAGTTATTGGTTATGCGGTGCTTATATTACCATGTTATTTATACAGAAATTACCCCGTGTGTGTTTGAGAAACTTTGTTTCTATGTCAAAAAGTTATCATGGTGTTTGTAGGTAAGTTATTAGGTATGTCGTGCTTAAAATATCATGCTATTTAAGCAAACCTTACAGGGGATATGTTTCAAGAACTTTTTTCCCATAGTTCAAAAAAGTTCCCGTAGTGTTTTGGACGCAAGTTATCAGGTGAGTGGTGCGCATATTATCATGCTATTTACACAGAAAATGTCAAGGGTAAGTTTCAACAAAAAAAATAGCCTGGGTCCAAATTACCATGATGTTTTCACCTAAGTTATCAGGGTTGTGGCGCATATCTTATCATGCTATTTACACAAAAGTTACTGGGGTATCTTTTCAAGAAATTTCTTCCCCATGATTAAAGTTACCATTTTGTTTTTACCTAATTTATAAATTTATTAGGTCTATGGTCTGTCTATTGCCATGCATTTTACACAAAAATTATAGGGGGAATCATTTCAACAATTTTCTTCCCATGGTCAAAGTTACAAGATCTAGTCACAAAATGTGTACATACCAAAGCGTCGATTCATCAGATCGAATCTTTGCTCTGCAGATACACTTGAGAATATATTCGACAACATGAATGTTAGCCGGTGAAGAAAGACCAAACACTAGATTTGATCATCAAAGACCGTTTCGGTTTGAGTTCCAAGATATCACAGAACACAAAAAGTTTGAGAACTCAACCAGATTACTCCCTAAACTTCTCACATCTCACACACGGGACATGCCGAAGACACGCTAGGTTGCGATGTAATTTCCTCGTCCAACTGTACCGTACCATCCACCGCCAAGAACGCGCAGATAGATGGAGATTCAGTTGAGGCAAACAACACTTGGAGATTCAGTTGGAGCTGTTCCTTGCTGCCTACAAAAATATACTTTCCAGTTCAGGCACAAACAAAAATTCTTCATGCTTTAGAATGATTCGAATTCATAAATTTCAAGAAGGGCGCCTCAGTAATACACCTCTCAGTATATCTGAATTTGAAGAAGAGGAAAGTCACATCCCAAAATCTGAATTTGATCAACTAAGGTAGATGCAATTCAGTTCATACAAAAAATAAAAAAGTTTCGGACTTTAAACTCTTCTCTTTTTTCTTTAGAATTCGGCCGTCTTCACTTCTCACATTCTACAAGCTCACGACACCAAGCAACACATACATTCGACCCAACAGTCAACAAGACTCCGGTGACACGACACTAACTGACCCAACTGTTTATCTTCTTCTCTAGAAATGATAATTTAGTTGACCTCCTCTATCTTGCTCTCCTCAGCGCCCTCCTCCTCGGCACCGTCAGCCTCCTGCTTGTAGGCAGGCGAGGTGGGGACAGACGAACTGCAGGTGATCGATCCGGTCCGATTTACACATACCATGACAATAGACAGGAGCAGCAGCTTGAGAAACAGAGATTATCAATATAAACGGAGACTTGACTTTCGCTAGACAGTAGACAGGAGATGCAGTAGCACCACAGATGCTCCTACACTTGGTAATTAATCAACACTTACTTCTCCCGTTCCTTCATGTACAGTGAGTAGTTCTTGCGAGTTGGAGGCCTCGTCAGGGAAACCAAGCTCAAGCAGCGCATCACCGGCCGCGGAGAAGAGGAAGACGCGGCCGAGGGGGTCCTCCACGGCGAGTACTTGGTGAGCCCATCGCCATCCTCGTAGGGTAGCGACGCCTGAGCCGCCGCGTGCGTGCCGTCCTCGAGCGCACCACCGCCGCGAAGAGGAACAGCTCGGACACAGTGGCCGGCGTTTGGTCATGACACTCCCTGCAGAGGCTGCCGCCCACTTCCCCCCGTCCGGCGCCTACTCCGCCACGGCATCGCAGATCCCCGCCTGCTGCTCCAGCTTCTGCGGCTACGACGGCGGGGAGAGCCTTGGCCCATGGATCTGGCGAGCATAGCATGTGCTCTTTTTTTTTGAAAGGAACACATTGTATTTCATTACATTAGAACATTTGGCATATCGCCAACAACAGCATCGAGTACAAATTCTGGGAAATTACCAAGCCAAGTCTCAAAGCAGTCATTTTCCATGCCTAGTGTAAAGACATGTTTATCCCTTAGGTGTTTTGGTGATTGATGGCAATGCTTTTGCAGACTAATCATGTGCCTTGAGTCTCTCAGATACTTCATCACTGGGCACGAGATGATTCAGTGCCCCTCGGAGACTATTGAAGTCGGCGTCGTTCTACGTTTCTCTTTGGTGGATTTAAGTCGTAGGAGAGCCCTACTATTAAGAGGGGGTCCGCGTCGGAAAGGTTTGGGTGAAATCAACACGTACACTTGTCTCCCCTTTCCCTGCACTTTGGAGCTGCCCTTCGTTATCTTGGTTGTGCGGAAACCTGACGACTACTGCTGTACTTGCGGTAGTACCGCAGGTACAAGCGGTAGTACCGCTGGGTGTCACGGTAGTACCGCTCCTCCGGAGCGGTAGTATCGCGGCACCCAGGCCTTGTGCCGCTCCGGTGCGGTAGTAGGGGTGGATGTAATTTTTTACATCCGTGCCCACCACGGTAGTACCGCTCGTCCAGCGCGGTAGTACCGCGGGGGCCCATGGTAGTACCGCTCCCTAGGAGCCGTAGTACCGTGGCCCTCCTACCTAGTACCGCTGAGCCACGGTAGTAGGCGCGGATGTAATTTTTTACATCCGCGCCCGCCACGGTAGGACCGCGCCTCGTGAGCGGTAGTACCGCATCGGGTTTTTGTACCAACCCAGTTTCAGCGGAAGTAGGCGTGGATGTAATTTATTTCATCCGCGCCCTTCCCAGGCCGTGACTCTCCTGCCTTGCGGTAGTACCGCAAGGGGGAGCGGTAGTACCGCGAGAGCGGTAGTACTGCCCCCTTGTCAGTCTAGTTCTGGCCTGTGCAGTCGTCGCGGGAGTACCGTGGTCCCCCATGGTAGTACCGCGCGGCCTCGCGGTAGTACCGCGCCCCTGGAGCGGTAGTACCGTGCGTCGCGGGCTGAACATGTGGATAACGGTTGGATTTTTCCCACGACTATATAAGGGGTGTCTCCTACCTCTAGTTGACTACCACTTCCACCTCCAAGCTCCATTGTTGCTCCAAGCTCCATTTTCGCCCGATCTCTCCCCCTAGCCAATCAAACTTGTTGATTTGCTCGGGATTGGGTGACAAGGGCCCGATCTACACTTCCACCACAGGATATTTGATTTTCCCCACTTATCCCTTGCGGATCTTGTTACTCTTGGGTGTTGAGCACCCTAGACGGTTGAGGTCACCTTGAAGCCATACTCCATTGTGGTGAAGCTTCGTGGTGTTGTTGTTGTTGGGAGCCTCCGTTTGTTGTGGAGATTGCCCCAACCTTGCTTGTAAAGGTTCGGTCGCCGCCTTCAAGGGCACCAATAGTGGAATCACGGCATCTCGCATCGTGTGAGGGCGTGAGGAGAATACAGTGGCCCTAGTGGCTTCTTGGGGAGCATTGTGCCTCCACACCGCTCTAACGGAGACGTACTTCCCTTTAAAAGGAAGGAACTCCGGTAACACATCCTCGTCTCCACCGGCACCACTCTTGGTTATTTCGTGCCTTTACTCTTGCAAGCTTTCTTGTCTTACTTCCTTGCTTGCTTGTATGCTAGTTGTTCTTGCATCATATAGGTTGCTCATCTAGTTGCATATCTAGACAACCTATTTTGTTGCAAAGTTTAATTTGGTAAAGAAAAGCTTAAAAATTGTTAGTTGCCTATTCACCCCCCCCTCTAGTCAACCATATCGATCCTTTCAATTGGTATCAGAGCCTCGTCTCTTTATTAAGGACTTTGCCGTCCGAAGAGTATGGTTGACACCAACGATGGTGCGGAGGAACACTCCGGTGTGAATCCCATCTCGTCTTCGGCCGAAGGGGGAACCTCGGTCTCACGTGAGGAATTCAATGTGGCTTTAGACACATTGAAAACCTCCATGACGGCCGAGGTTAAAAGCATGTTTACTGAATTTCTAGAGGGACTTAAACTATCTACCGCGCCAATGAAGGTGGGTGATCCCACTAACAAGGTGACAGATGCTAACTCCGATAAGGGGGAAGCTAACAATGAAAAGAGTCCTTCTACTAGTGGTAGAAATGGCACCGGCATCTTTGCCCATGTGGAACCCCCTATCTATAGAGGACCAATTCCCGCCACTCATTTAAATCATGCCGGTCCTCCTCCTAAATATGTGAAAAATGAAGATTTTGATTCTTGGGTTTATCGCTTCAAGCGACATTTAAAACATGTGAACACTAACCTTTGGAGAATCATTGAAGAAGGTTTCTATCCTCATGACCCAAGCAACTTCACCCCTCGAGAAGAAGTGGACAATCAATTCAATGAGAGTGCTCTCTTCATCATCCAAGATGCTATCCTTCCCGAAGATCTTCCTCATCTTCGACCTCATGTCATGGCTAAAGAAGCATGGAAATGTGTCGAGCGTCTCTATCGAGGAAGTGCTAGCATTCAACGCTCCAACTATGAAGTGGTGCAAGATGAAGCCGATGAGTTTGCAATGAAAGAAGATGAAGAATCTCGTGAGCTCTTTCGAAGAGTGACCAAACTCGCGGTCGCACTCCGAGATCATGGAAGCAAGGACATGGATGACAATTGGATCAAGCGAAAGTTCCTCAAGGCCATGATGCCCTACAACAAGGCCATGTCCTCCATCATTCATCAAAGACCGGACTTTCACTCCATGACCTCTAGTGAAGTGTTGGATGAGTTCGTTGCAATGAGCATTTTGGACAAGACCGCCGACAATGCGGTGCTCCGTTCTCAAAGGGCAAAGAAGCCCAATCTTGCTTTGAAGGCCAAGGTTATTGTGGAAGAAGAGCAAGAAGTGGAAGATGAGGAAAGCAACCCTGAAGACACCAAATTTGACTATCACGAGCACATGGCCCTTGCTTCAAGACAATTTTGGAACAAGAAGAGTTCAAGACCCAACTTCAACAAGAACAACTCAAGTGGCGTCAAGGGCAAGCAACGAGTTAGAACTTGCTTCAACTGTGGCAATGTGAGCCACTTTGTTGCGGATTGTCCTTACGAGAAGCGGGAAAACAATGGTGGCAAGTTCATCCGAAAAGACAAAGCCAAGTCCTTTCCCAACAAGAACAACTTCGCCAAAAATACTCCCATTCGTGGGTTGGTGGTTCAAGAAGAATACCAAGAGGATGACGATGATGATGAGAATGAAGAATCAATGGCCATGGCATCTGTTGCCATTGCTACTACTCCTTGGGTGTCTCTCTTTGATTCACCCAACGAAAACATCACCGCCAAATGCCTCATGGCTAAAGCTTCAAACAAGGTAACCCCCAACATTAAAACCACCATCATTTCTAATCCCTCCGTGGAGGATTGCATTGATGAACATGATGGGTCTAATGAGTAAGTAAATGAGTTTGAGTCATTTATGAGTAAGCTCAAGGGCAAGTCCAAGAAGCATTGTGTTGCTCTCTTGGAACAACTTGGTGAGGCCAATGACATGATTGAGTCTCACGAAGAAACCATCTCTAAGATGGAAGGTCATAGTCGTGACTATGCCGATGAGATATCGGATCTCTCTAATGCTCTTGAGGAAGAGCGTGTGCATCATTTGACTTTTGAGGAGTCACACAACGATAGCCATGCTAAGTTAAAGAAAGATCTTGATCATGCTCTTGTCATGTCTCGTGTGCTAACCTCCGAGAAGGCTAAACTTGGGGTTGATCATGCTAGACTCAAAGAGGAGTTTGAGTTACTTGACAAGGCCCACAAGGCCTTGAAGGGTACTCATGCTAATCTCAAAGAGTCTCATGCTCAACTCCAAGTTAAGTTAATCAAGGAAAAGGTCACTTTTCCTCATATGGTATTAATTGATAATGCATGTGCTACTAACCCGTGTTGTGAGCATGAGCATCTTGTGGAGGAGAATGCCAAGTTGAAGGATCAACTTGAGAAAGGCCTTGTGACTTGCATCCAAGGTGAGAAGAACCTCAACGACCTTTTGAGCAAGCAAAAGGAAGTTGTGGCCAAAGAAGGAATTGGGTTTGCACCCAAGTCCAAGAGCAAAAAGAAGAAGAACAACAAGACCAAACGACCTCCTCCTCTCAAACAAACGTTTGTGAAAGAGGGAGAGGGTGCTCCTAAGAAGAAGAAGGAGAAAGTGAAGGGAATTGATGTCCAAAAGGGCAAAAGCATTTCCTCAAACAAAGCCGGCAACTTTAACCCGTCATATGTGTTGTGCCGTGCTAGTGATGGACATGTTTATGCTAAATTTGTTGGTTCTTCTTATGAGTACATTGAATGGTCTATTTGGGTTCCCAAGACCCTTGTTACTAACATCAAAGGACCCATTACTAAATGGGTACCTAAAACCAAGCATTGATCTCATGTAGGTGTTTGCTTCCGGTGGGGGATCATGGTTGCTCGATAGTGGAGCAACAAATCATATGACCGGGAGCAAGGACTTGGTGGTGGACGTGCAAGAGATTCCATCTATGCCCACCAATGTCGAGTGGGGTGATGCATCACATTCTAAGGTATTGGGTCTCGGCAAGGTTGTCATTTCTCATGATCTAACGATCGAGAAAGTCATGCTTGTTGAGTCCCTTGCATACAATTTGCTTTCCGTTCATCAACTTGCACTCATGGGTTTTGCTACATTCTTTTACATTGATACCGTGGCCCTCTTGTGGAGCAAGACTCTTAAAGTAGCCTTTGTTGGGCATGTCGAGAACGGTCTTTATGTGATTAACTTTTCGGAGTGACCCACTAAGACCGCGACATGCCTAATGGCTAAAGTTGACGTGGGATGGATTTGGCATCGCCGTTTAGCCCACATCAATATGAGATCTTTGCAAAGTCTTCTCAAGGGGGACCATGTCTGTGGACTAACAAACGTTAGCTTTGCCAAAGATCGTGCTTGCAGTGCTTGTATCGAAGGAAAGCTTCATGAAAAGGCTCACCCTCCATCAACCATCATCTACTTGAAGAGACCCTTGGAGCTCCTTCACATGGATCTCTTTGGGCCTCCATCTTTTGATAGTCTTGGAGGAAGAAAGTATTGCTTGGTGATTGTGGATGACTACTCAAGATACACTTGGGTATACTTCTTCAAGAGGAAGAGTGAGACTCAACAAACCGTCATCAACTTTGCAAATGAAGCTCAACGTCAACATGATGCAAAGATCTTGACAATAAGAAGTGACAACGGCAGCGAGTTCAAGAACTACACCTTGGATGAGTTTCTTAGTGATGAGGGGATCAAGCATCAATATGCTGCTCCTTATACCCCTCAACAAAATGGTGTAGCGGAGAGGAAGAACCGGACATTGATGGATGCGGCAAGGACCATGATGGCGGAGTTCAAGTCTCCATACAACTTTTGGGCCGAAGCCATCAACACCGCATGTCATGCATCCAATCGGCTCTATCTCCGCAAAGGCTTGAACAAGACTCCTTATGAGATACTCACCGGCAACAAGCCCAACCTCAAGTACTTCCGGGTGTTCGGTTGTAAGTGTTTCATTCTCAAGAAAGGTGTTCGTTTGTCTAAATTTGAGGCTAGAGCTCATGAGGGCATATTTGTTGGTTATGCTACAAACTCTCATGCTTACCGTGTCCTCAACAAGTCCATCGGACTCATTGAGGAGACGTGTAATGTGGAGTTTGACGAAAATAACGGCTCCCAAGTGGAGCAAAGTGGTACTTGTGATGTAGGTGATGAAATTCCTCCCCAAGCCATAAGAAGAATGGGTATTGGTCAAATTCTACCCATTGAGGAACCCCTTGTGGCCAAAGGAGAAGGACAATGCTCTACTCAAGTAGAGCCATCACCTCATCAAGACCCACACGCTTCCGAAGAACAAAGTGAAGGCCCTCAACCTCGTGAACAAGACCAAGGGCAATATCAACCTCAAGATGGTGGTGAACCTCTAAATGATGCCCAAGGTCAAGTTCTCTCCCAAGAGCAAGTTCAAGATCAAGAGCAAGCTCAAGATCAAGAACAAGCTCAAGACGGTGCTCAAGATGATCAAGTCAATCCTCCTCCTTCCACATCCGAGGAGGAATTAGAGCGTTGTGCCGCGAAGATTGCTTCCAAGCTCACCACTGAAGGCCATCTCATGGAAAACGTGGTTGGAAGTCTAAGAAAGGGGGTAAGCACTCGTAGACAATTAGCAAACTATTGTGAACATCACGCGTTTGTCTCTTGTGTTGAACCCCAAAAGGTCTATGAGGCGCTCGAAGACTCGGATTGGCTCAATGCCATGCATGAAGAACTCAACAACTTCGAGTACAACAAAGTGTGGAGATTGGTGCCAAGGCCATCGGAGAACCACAACATCATTGGAACCAAGTGGATCTTCAAGAACAAGCAAGATGCTCATGGGAACATCATTCGCAACAAGGCGAGATTGGTAGCACAAGGCTACTCCCAAGTCGAGGGTATCGACTACGGTGAAACCTTTGCTCCCGTTGCTCGTGTTGAATCCATTCGTTTGTTGATTGCATATGCTTCCCATCACAACTTTAAGTTGCAACAAATGGATGTGAAAAGTGCTTTTCTTAATGGTCCTATTAATGAGTTGGTCTATGTCAAGCAACCCCCCGGGTTCGAGGACCCCTACTTTCTGGATCATGTGTATCAACTCGATAAGGCACTCTATGGCCTTAAACAAGCCCCACGTGCGTGGTATGATCACCTTACCGAGTTGCTACAAGATCGTGGATTTGAAGTAGGACAAATCGACCCCACACTTTTTACTAAGAAGGTCAACGGTGAGTTGTTTGTATGCCAACTATATGTTGATGATATTATCTTTGGTTCTCCTAACAAAACTTTCAATGAAGAATTTGCCGCTCTCATGACCTCCAAGTTTAAGATGTCCTCGATGGGAGAGTTGAAGTTCTTTCTTGGTTTCAACATCAAACAAAGAAGAGAAGGAACCTTCATCAACCAAGCCAAATACACTAAAGACATGCTTAAAAGATTCAAGCTAAGTGATGTCAAGCCAGCTACTACACCAACGCCTACCAAGTGCCAACTTGACATCGATCCCAATGGTAAAGCGGCGGATCAAAAGGTATATCGCTCCATGATTGGCTCCTTGCTTTACCTTTGTGCATCTAGACCGGATATCATGTTGAGTGTGGGGATGTGTGCACGTTTCCAAGCCGCACCAAAGGAAAGTCACTTTGTGGCGGTCAAGCGAATCTTTCGATATTTGGCTCATACCCCAAACTTTGGCTTATGGTACCCAAGAGGAGCAAACTTCAAGCTTGAAGGTTTCACGGATTCCGATTGGGCGGGAGACAAAGTGGATAGGAAGTCCACTTCCAGAGGGTGCCAATTTCTTGGTTGCTCTTTGGTAAGTTGGCCTTCCAAGAAGCAAAGTTGTGTGTCTCTCTCGTCCACCGAAGCGGAGTATGTGGCGGCCGGTAGTTGTTGTGCTCAACTCCTATGGATGAGGCAAACTTTAAAGGAATACGGTGTCATTTGTGACAAAGTGCCTCTTTGGTGTGACAATGAAAGTGCCATCAAGATTTCTCTCAACCCGGTGCAACACTTCAAGACGAAGCACATTGAGATTCGGTATCACTTCATCCGGGATCACATTAGGCGAGGGGAGATCGAGCTCAAGTATGTCAACACTCATGATAACCTTGCAGATATTTTCACGAAGCCCTTGGATGAAGCAAGATTTTGCGAGTTAAGGCATGAGCTAAATATCATTGATTTGAGCAATGTGACTTGAAACCGTGCAGCCCCCATCACACTCAACTTGTTGTCTAGTTTAGGTGTAGGCATGGACATAGGGGGAGTGTTGTTCTCTCAATGAACTCTTCCTCCCCCCATTATGCATAAATAGATCACCTCTTTCACATTAGCCATTCTTGATGGTACTTGTGCTTCAAAGACGAGTTTTGGTCATGGGCCCAAGGATAATTCTTCGCGGTGCCATACCATTCAACTCAAACATAGGTGGCTCCGGCCACCGCCCTCTCTCCTCGAGAGGCTTAGTCGCTTGGTGGTTTTTTGTTGTCCTTTTTCTTCGGGTCTCTGCGTGTTCTTGTGGTTTCTTGTGTGTAAAAAGTTCCCGTGCAAAGGCCTTTTCTTCTCTTGTTTGAAACCTGCGGTGACTTGAGCTCACGGTACTACCGCGGCCAGCTGCGGTACTACCGTAGCCAGCCACGGTACTACCGCTGGCGGGAGCACGGTACTACCGTCACCACGCGGCAGTAATTTTTTTACTGCCGCCTGGTTGAGCGGTACTACCGCCTCGGCGCGGTACTTCCGCCCGAGCGGTACTACCGCGATGACATGCGGTACTACCGCGCCGGTTCGAGCGCGTGGGGATAAGGACGGGCAGGGGGAGTTCTAACTCCCCATACCCATTCGTGTCCTCTCTCTCCACGTCGCCTCCTCCTCTCCCTCGCTCAAGAACGGAGCCGGCGTTTGTCGCCGAATATCCTCCACCGGCTGCCCTCCCGTGATTCCGACCGGTGGGATCGTTCCCCACCACGTGCTCTTGCTATGGAACAAGGTTTTTCCCCAACTCCCTCTCCATGTTGATTGTGTTTTGTGTTTCTAGGTTTTGGGGGAAGCTTGTGTGTTCTTGAGATTCTTAGACTTAATCTTTGCAAGAGTAGGATGAAGGAGCGTGGTATTGCATAGGATTTATACTTGTATTGTTGTCTTGCGCTAGATCTGGTCACCGTAGCACCGCCGTTGTTTCGCGGTTCTTTTCAGATTCAAATCACCAGTTAGATCTGACGCGACGCGGTACTACCGCCCGTATGGCGCGGTACTACCGCCCGCACGGTACTACCGCCCTTCAGGAGCGGTACTACCACACTCTGTGCGGCACTAAAAGATTACTTCCGCTCCAACCACGGTACTACCGTGACCTCGCACGGTACTACCGCGCTTGGAGCGGTACTAACCGTTTAGTACCACAGACAGTGGCCGTTCTACCGTGACCCGCACCTATCGCATGCCAACTTTCTCGTATGCCTTCTATGTGTTTATTGTACTTTATCGTGGCCTTTTGCATTGATCTTCTTCGCGTCTTTGGTGTTTTGCGTGTGTGTCTCAGGTGGTGGCTCTCGCCGGTCCAATCCTAGCCGTGACACTGGCTCCAAGCGTCTGCGCAACCCAGGTGAAGTTCCAGAGGGCTCGTCTGCCTCCAAGCGCAATGTCAAGACCACAGCTAGCAAGCACAAGGAGCCCGCCAGGGGTATGGATGAGATAGCCCCTACTGAGTATGTCCATCTCAGGCAGCTTCACCCTTATGTGAACCCGCGCTCCACTGTCAGAGGCTGTGAGCTGTTCTGGAACAAGACACAAACCCAAATCTATTTGGATGTCATCAAGAACAAGCAGAATACCTATGTGGAGGTGAAGTGGATTGATATGCACCACATGAGGAAGGACAAGTTCCGTGACTACTTTGGAGAGGCTCTGGACTTGGTGGAGCAGTTTGGCATTGAGCATGTGATCTCCTTCCACCTGGACTATGACCCTGAGATTAGCTGTCAGTTCTTTGCCTCCGTGTACTTTCATTCCAATGAAGAAAGGAGGATGACCTGGATGTCCAATGGCCGCCAACTGTCTGCTACTTGGAAGGAATTCATGGATCTGCTTCAAGTCCCTGATGATGGGCTTAACACTCCAGTGGGTGTTCGCCCCCATGGCAATGTTGATTCTGCCAACAAGGACAAGCTTACCCCGTTCATGGTTGAGAAGGCGCTCGCCAATGGCAAGACAACTTTGGTACTCAACCCCTTTCTGGATATCATGTACCGCATCTTCCGCAACTCCTTGTTCCCTCGCATCGGTGACAAAGACAAGGTTCATGCCTATATGGTGGACATGATGCTTATTTGCCAGGAGGCTCGCTCGTCTCAGACTCAGCCACTTGATGTCTCTCACATCATGTGGTGTGAGCTTCGGTTTGCTGTGTTCAACCGCAAGGTGCCTATTTATGGGCCCTACCTGTTTCTGCTGATCTCGAAGACTTGGGAGAAGATGTTCCCTGGTGAGGAGTTCTTGGCTCCAGACTGGATTCGCCATGAGCCCATTTGTCTGCGGATCAAATCCAACTGGGCCAACACCGCTACTCGTGCCGAAGCGACTGCTGCTAGGGCTGCTGTTGATGAGGAGGATGCTGGCGCCGAGGATGCTGCTGAGGGCCATACTGCTAGGCCCTCCCAGAGTGCTTCTAGGCCATCATGGGCCAAGAAGTTGAAGGATAAGATGAAGTCTCTTTTCTGCATGCAAGCCAAGGGGCAGTACAGGACTCACGTGGAGTCCAAGGAGAGTCGTCGCCGACACAACAAGATCTTTCACCTCTATGGTGAGAATGTGTCTGGCGGGTCTGAGGAGCGCATCACTCCTGAAGCCGAGTGGATGGAGAAGCAAGGCTACAGGTGGACTGATTTTGAGGAGGATGTTGAGGAGTCCATTCCAGCTGCAGAGGCGTCTGACGGAGAGGATTGGGACGAGTTCTCTGCTTGAGCCACCTCTTGTGTGTGTAGGTGTCCTCTCTGCCTTTTTGGCGTCTTGATGCCAAAGGGGGAGAGAGTGTAGGGATTTGCGCGTTTGCGAGTCGTGTGTTTGCTGCTTTCTCAGTTGAACTATTTGCTGCTTTCTTGTTTGAACCTTGGTTACCTTACTTCGTATGGTGTAAGACATATGCACTCTATCTATCCTAGCAAGCTTGTGTTATATTGTGCTATCTTTATGCTATGCTATGCTTATTATCATGCTATGCTATGCTTATTATCATGCCTTGGTCTCTAAAATATAGGGGGAGTGTTGATCCTAGTTTGTGTGCCTTGCAGTCCAAAGCATTCATCTAAAGTGCACACATCTAGGGGGAGCCCGTCTATATTTTAGAGAGGTGGGGTTTGCCCCTGCTCTCAATTATCTTATCTATGTGCAAATCCCGTGTTGTCATCAATCCACCAAAAAGGGGGTGATTGTAAGGGCATGTTTATCCCTTAGGTGTTTTGGTGATTGATGACAATGCTTTTGTGGACTAATCGTGTGCCTTGAGTCTCTCAGATACTTCATCACTGGGCACGAGACGATTCGGTGCCCCTCGGAGACTATTGAAGTCGGCGTCGTTCTACGTTTCTCTTTGGTGGATTTGAGTCGTAGGAGAGCCGTACTATTAAGAGGGGGTCCGCGTCGGAAAGGTTTGGGTGAAATCAACACGTACACTTGTCTCCCCTTTCCCTGCACTTTGGAGCTGCCCTTCGTTATCTTGGTTGTGCGGAAACCTGACGACTACTGCTGTACTTGCGGTAGTACCGCAGGTACAAGCGGTAGTACCGCTGGGTGTCACGGTAGTACCGCTCCTCCGGAGCGGTAGTACCGTGGCACCCAGGCCTTGTGCCGCTCCGGTGCGGTAGTAGGGGCGGATGTAATTTTTTACATCCGCGCCCACCACGGTAGTACCGCTCATCCAGCGCGGTAGTACCGTGGGGGCCCACGGTAGTACCACTCCCTAGGAGCCGTAGTACTGTGGCCCTCCTACCTAGTACCGCTGAGCCATGGTAGTAGGCGCGGATGTAATTTTTTACATCCGTGCCCGCCACGGTAGTACCGCGCCTCGCGAGCGGTAGTACCGCATCGGGTTTTTGTACCAACCCAGTTTCAGCGGAAGTAGGAACGGATGTAATTTATTTCATCCGCGCCCTTCCCAGGCCGTGACTCTCCTGCCTTGCGGTAGTACCGCAAGGGAGAGCGGTAGTACTGCCCCCTTGTCAGTCTAGTTCCGGCCTGTGCAGTCGTCGCGGGAGTACCGTGGTCCCCCACGGTAGTACCGCGCGGCCTCGCGGTAGTACCGCGCCCCTGGAGCGGTAGTATCGTGCGTCGCGGGCTGAACATGTGGATAACGGTTGGATTTTTCCCACGACTATATAAGGGGTGTCTCCTACCTCTAGTTGACTACCTCTTCCACCTCCAAGCTCCATTGTTGCTCCAAGCTCCATTTTCGCCCGATCTCTCTCCCTAGCCAATCAAACTTGTTGATTTGCTCGGGATTGGGTGACAAGGGCCCGATCTACACTTCCACCACAGGATATTTGATTTCCCCCACTTATCCCTTGCGGATCTTGTTACTCTTGGGTGTTGAGCACCCTAGACGGTTGAGGTCACCTCAAAGCCATACTCCATTGTGGTGAAGCTTCGTGGTGTTGTTGTTGTTGTGAGCCTTCGTTTGTTGTGGAGATTGCCCCAACCTTGCTTGTAAAGGTTCGGTCGCCGCCTTCAAGGGCACCAATAGTGGAATCACGGCATCTCGCATCGTGTGAGGGCGTGAGGAGAATACGGTGGCCCTAGTGGCTTCTTGGGGAGCATTGTGCCTCCACACCACTATAACGGAGACGTACTTCCCTTTAAAAGGAAGGAACTCCGGTAACACATCCTCGTCTCCACCGGCTCCACTATTGGTTATTTCGTGCCTTTACTCTTGCAAGCTTTCTTGTCTTACTTCCTTGCTTGCTTGTATGCTAGTTGTTCTTGCATCATATAGGTTGCTCACCTAGTTGCACATCTAGACAACCTATTTTGGTGCAAAGTTTAATTTGGTAAAGAAAAGCTTAAAATTGTTAGTTGCCTATTCACCCCCCCCCCCCTCTAGTCAACCATATCGATCCTTTCACCTAGTCCATGCATAGCTAAAATGTGTGCTGCTCTGTTACACTCTCTATTACAATGTTCAAAGCTTACAACAATCAAACCTACACGCATCTGAAATTTTACATCTTGGAATAAGGATCCCAACTTTGATAAATCATACTCCGTACTGGTGATTGCCTGCTTCAACATCATGGAATCCGTTTCGAAAATTACCTGCTTGCATCCCATACTGATCGCAATATTTGTAGCATGTTGCAGGGCAAGCGCTTCCGCGTGTAACGAGTCAGATACATGCTTCAGCTTACCCGCACCAGCAGCCAATAAAACTCCTTGATCATTTCTCAATGTGAAACCCCAGCCTCCTATTTTTGATGCCTCGATGAAAGCCCCATTTATATTAATCTTTAGGTTTCCCTCTGGAGGTGGTTTCCATTTCTGCATTTTCCTGTTGCTCTTCTCTTTTTCTTGAGTCTTATCCTTCATACAGTTAAAAACATGATATTCAGCAGAAGATGAAACTTCCCCTATGGATCTAATTTGATCGCCATTATTGGCTTTATTTCTCTCATTCCACCACAGCCACATTAAGAAGCAGACTTTGAGACATTCACCCAGTTCTAATTTAAAAATTTCCTCGAGAACCTTTTTCGAATCTGGACAATCAAGAAGTTTAATTCTAATGTGTTCTAACATGGATGTTCTCCACAATTCTCTTACTTTTTTGCATTTCAAAAATATATGTCCACCATCTTCATCGAATCTAAAACATACTGGGCATCTAGTATCAATAGGCATACCTTTCCTTTTTAGCTTTGTCCTTAGAGGCAGGCTGTATGTTGCAATTCTCCATAGAAAGTGCCTCACTTTGCTTGGTAGGGGAAGCGCCCATAACTTCTTCCAGTCGAAATCTGAATTCTCTGTTTCTGCATTAGAAGTTGAAGTTAGTCCTGAAGATGATTCTCTTACTACATTATCTACAGCAACCATGTATGCCGACTTTACCGAGAAGAGACCCTTTTTATCATAATGCCAAGCAAGGAAGTCACATGTTTGTTCTTGAATAGGTATCTGAAGGATGATATTTGCATCCTCTGGCCAAAATGTTTGCTTTATTAGGTCAGCATCCCATTGATTTGTTATAGGATTTATCAATTCAGAAACCCTTCCTATTAAGTTTCTTCCTTTGGGCGAACTGATTTTCCTCGTACTTCCCCTTGGGATCCATGGGTCCTCCCATACTCGAATGTTTTCTCCATTTCCTACTCGCCAAATGATTCCCTTTTTGAGCAACTGTACCCCTTTGAGAATACTTCGCCATGAATACGAAATACCTTTCATTGGCTTCGCTTCTAGTATTGAACCATCTGGAAAGTATTTAGCAGCAAGAACTTGTGTGCATAATGAGCAAGGATTTTGCAATATCCGCCATGCTTGCCTAGCCAACATGGCCAAGTTAAAGTAGTGCAGGTTCCTGAATCCTAATCCACCTTCTACCTTTGGTTTTGATATTATGTCCCAACTCACCCAATGTATATTATTTGTTTTATCCATTTGGCTCCACCAGTACCTCCCGATTATTGCACTTAACTCTTCACAAAAGGATTTTGTCAAGTCAAAATAGGCCATTGCATATACTGGTATAGCCTGTGCTACAACTTTGATCAATACTTCCTTGCCAGCCTTTGATAAGAGCTTTTCTTTCCATCCATGTATTATTTTCCATACTTTCTCTTTTATGTAATTGAAAGCCCTTGCTTTGTTCTTCCCAATATATACCGACAGGCCTAAGTACTTCCCTCTAAACCCTTCAACATTTATCCCCAAAATTCTCTTCATCTCATTCCTCTTGCTTCCAACAGTGTTTTTGCTGAATAGAATGGCTGACTTCTCTTTATTGATCATTTGCCCAGAGCATGCTTCATAAGTGCTTAGGATATTATTCACTTCCCGCGCTGCATTTGCATTTGCCTCCATCAACAGAAGTGAATCATCAGCGAACAGAAGGTGACTCACACTTGGGGCTTGTCTACATATTTGTATCCCCTTTAGTCTTCCATTGGCTTCAGCTTCGTTAAGTAGGGCGGAGAAACCTTCTGCGCATATCAGAAATAGATATGGTGAAAGGGGGTCTCCCTGACGCAGTCCTCTTTGTGGGATAATTACATCCATGACTCCCCTATTCACCTTAATTTGGTACTTAACAGTGGTGACGCACTTCATAATCAGATTGACCTTTTTTTACCCGAACAGCCTCCAGCTCTTGCACGGGCATGACGAGTGAGTCCCGTCGAACCGGTACGCTGAACTCACTAGGCGGTGGCATTCTGTGTAAATATGTCACAACTCTATCTTGCACGTTTTGAGCAATCAGGTAGCGAGATCGCGAACGCACGATCTAAAAACGAACGGCATCAAAACAGTTTGATCGTTTTGCAGAAAAACTCACGCGTGCCAGATACATATTTCGATATATAAATGATGCTTAATTGTATGAGTAATTATTTATTATTTTTTCACGATTTATCCAAAACCGCTAAATGAGGCTTAGCCCGCTATAGCTTCTCGTAGCTCCTGGAGAAGCCGCCCCTAAATGTCATAGCCCAATATTTAAAACATTGCTAGGGCATAGCATTGATGTGATAACATACCTGGTACAAAATGGATTTTATCCAAGCACTAGTTATTGTTTTGAAGGTGTCACAGGGAGGAGTGCCCGTAGTCAATCCCCAGGGATGTAGCCATATCGGTGAACCTCGTTAACAATTCTCGGTGTCGTGCTCGTGTGATTGCTTGGTCCTTGGATGATCGACGGAGTGCCTCGGATTTATTCTAACAAGTGGTATCAGAGCTAGGTTGTTCGGAGGTTAAGGTTGTCGATCTAGAGGTTGAAGCGAAACGTCGAAGTTGGATCGTGGTTACCAAGGCTTCGCACCCGAGCCATGAAGCTGAGACACGGCGACTTTGATGACATGAAAAGCAGACAGGGATCGGGAGATCGGAAGCGGCGACGTGATTCATGTCAGTGACGGATTGCTTCGGAATAGCAGCATACAGTCAAGAGGCAACATATCCGATCGAATCGGACGCATACATGTGGCGGCAGGACATATGGCAATCGGATCTGGGATCGATCGGGCGAGCGTCAGGCGGCGAACGCGAGTTGCGGCAGCAGCTACGCGGTCCAGTAGGACGGCCCAAGGCTACATAGCGAAGCTGGCCGAGATGGGCTGAGGCTAAGGCCCATGGAGCAGAGATTGCCCGGCGCTGGAGCGTGCAGAGCTGAAAGAAAAGCAGATTCAGGATTTGTTTGGGAAAGAAATTGACACGAAGACTAGTCAAGACCGGATGCTATCATGAAAGAAACAGAGAAGCTCATTCAACAGCTACGTACGTGTGGTCAATTAGGAGCTTGGCTTGTTTCGTTAATCTCCTTTGGTGTTCACGCGGGAAGGCTATGAAGGATTGTGCTTTGGGTTTTCTTTGCTGATACACTTCTGTGTATGGATGGGGTTGGTTACGGTGAAGGCTTGAGGAGTCTGGAGCGTGTCATTGCAGTCGAATAAGTTCGGCTGGGTCGGACTAGACAGTCTGACGGATCGACGTGAGTCAGTTGATACAGAAGACAATGGTGGGATCGGCGACAACAACATAGGAGCGTGATGATGGTGACCGACTTCTGGAACGTGGAAACACGTGGCGCAGGCCCGGAGGGCTTGTGTGGCTTCGACAAGACTATGGCGCGGGATTGATTGAAGATGGTGTATACACGAAGCTTGAAGTTGATGAGGCGCAGGAGTGGACTGATCATCTACCATGGAGTCATGTTGAAGGTGGAGCTGAATTGAGGGGCTACGGTGTAAGTGCACAGAGAGTCGGAGCCTATTCAGGGGGAAAAAGCAAGGGACACGTAGTTCGGACTGGAGCCCAGTGGTCTGATGGAAGCGTGAAACTCGTCATCGGTCGGTGATGATCGGTGGTACTCTGCAATGGGGGTTGAGTGGTGTGGGTTCGCGACCCTTGAGACTTGACCGGGACAACGGAGGCTCGACGCGGTAGTAGCGGTGAGGCGTGCGGTATGCACGGGACATGGAGACGGGCCAGGGCTCTGGTGGTCATACATGTGGTGAGACAACTGCAAATTTGACTCAGAATGACTACAAGCAACGGTGAAATTCTTTCAAGTTTCAGACAGGCGGTCAAAGGAGCGGTGATGTTGAGTTCAGGTAACTCTTATGTGTGACACCCAATATGTGAGTTGTTCACTTTCACGCAGGTCAGTGATCAGTGTGTGATGGCGTTGGATTGATACTCTGGAAGTTGGGAGTGTGAACTAGAGTAACAAGGAACTTAATTTTGCTCGAGTGTTGACTGTGGTCAAGAAAAGAAGGAACTACAAGTTGCAGGTGGAGTCACATGGAGTCTTTTGGAGTAGCAGCGGTGCTCATGGGATAAACTCAAGTCCAATGTACATGGAAATTTGACACATGGACGAACTCAAGGTGGTGGAGAATATTCGCCAAGGTGGAGTTTGTTAGAGTTGTGTCGAATATTGTGTACAAGGTAGGTTACAGTTGGACTATGAGTTGTATTGTGTTTTCATAGGTTGTGGAGTCGTGTCCTAATAGGACACTTCTATCCTAGACCTCTCATATATAGCGGGGGTAGGCACACGATGTAACCAATGCCTACATAATAGCACAGGCGCGCAAGGGGGAGCCGGTGGCTCGTGCCGGCGCCCGGATGGCCGGTGTGCGGTATTGTGACGGTGTCACGGGGAGGAGCGCCCGTAGTCAAGCCTCGGGGATGTAGCCGTATCGGTGAACCTCGTTAACAAATCTCGATGTCATGCTCGTGTGATTGCTTGGTCCTTGGATGATCGACGAAGTGCCTCGGATTTATTCTAACAATTATCAAAGTACTCCCTCCGTCCGGAAATACTTGTCATCAAAATGAATAAAAGTGATGTATCTAGATGTATTTTAGTTCTAAATACATCCTTTTTATCTATTTTGCAAGTATTTTCGGACGGAGGAAGTATATACTAGTTGCAAGATGACAGACAAGTCTTCTTTTTCTAGATGACAGACAAGTCTTACATGATTTGCGTGAGTGGCCGGTAATATTTGTTAAGCTATTCCAAGTCAAAGATGCTACCCTCCAGCTTCGCTGCCGTGGCAGGACTTCTCTGCCTTCACACAAGTCTTCTTTTCTGCTTTCAAGCTGAAGTCGGCATCAGAGCAGAAGTTAGCTTTTCTGTCCAAAAATATAAACAAGTGACAAGCAAACAACCAATAATAATAGTGAAAGAAGCAATATCCTCGCCAAAAGGGAAGAAGGAAAAACACCTATCCTGTTGTTTTAGGAATGCAGCAGGTCATCTGCATCTGCTTCTTCATCAGGGAGTGAATTGGTGCAATGCTCTATATACTCCCTCGGTCCCATAATATGAGAGCGTTTTTTACACTAATAGTGTCAAAAATGCTCTCATATTATGGGATGGAGGGAGTACTAGACAAGGCAGAAGACAGAAAAACAAACAAAGGATCCAAACCTGTCACGTGCAGTTTGCCTGTATAGATGGTTAGGTCGGGAGGCTAATTGAGGTGGCTATTATGATCTAAGAGCCGGACAGGACCAAACTTCTTTGCCGAATGGGCAATGCAGAACCGAATAGTTTGCAGTTCGAGCACTTGACCACAAAGCTTTCCAGCAAGAAGTGGTACTTCCCTTCCACCTTGGCTCTCCACTCAATATGAATTCTGCTTCTGTGGAATTCTAGCGAGAAACTGGAAATCATAAGCAGTCTTTACTGAATACTCCCTCCATCCAAAAATATTTGTCATCAAAATGAATAAAAGGGGATGTATCTAGAACTACATCTAGATACATCCCCTTTTATTCATTTTGATGACAAGTATTTTCAGACGGAGGGAGTACTTCCCATCGGTGGTAAGCTTCCTGGAAACAGAGCGTGGTTTTTGACCGAGAACGACACTCTGGGTCAAGTTTACAGTCCAAGGCATTGCTTAAGTTGAGCTGGAATGAATAAGATAGGCAGACAATTTATCAAGGGGAAAAAAAAACCACAGTCAATCCTCTCTTAATTTTCAACACTAGTGACTAGTTTGCATTCTGTTAACTGACTCATCATTCAGCACTATAATGGTGTTCGGTGTGTGTACCTTTCAAATAGCCTAGATAGTGTATAAAAGAAGGAGCCTTACTAATTTGAGGTGGAGTCCTGTTGCTTGCCAGCCTAAAAACCACTATATCCAAGCACCACCACGAGTTGCTCACAAAGTTCAAACTCCCATGCTCCTTCCAGCTCTGGGTGTCTGAGTATTCTTCCAAGCTCCCATCCATGTCTCCTCTCGTCTTCCTCCTCCTATTCGGCCAAATCCTGCTCTGCACAGCCGTTGACACCATCACCTCCACCACACCGTTGTCCGGGTCACAGCAGATTGTGTCCCAGGGCAGCAAGTTCACCTTGGGTTTCTACTCCCCACCGCAAGGTAACACCACCTCTAGCAATTACTACATAGCCATATGGTATAGCAACATACGAGTATTTAATCAAAAACTACCACAATTCGCGGAAACGTGACAGAAAACTACCACTTTACGATTTTGTCCCGAAAATTACCACTTTTTTATTAATCCGTGACAAAAAACTATCAAGTGTGAAAACTGCTCGCTTTGCCTGGGTTAAACGCGAATCTGACTGCCCGACCCCACACATAAACGGGCTAAAAAATGCAATCGGGTCCCTATTTTTTCTTCAAAAAAGCAATCGGGTCCTCCGCCTCCTTCTCCTCCTCCGCCACCACCCGCCGCGAATCGGGGCGCTGCCCGCCCGCCCCGCTCCGGTGCTCGCTCGGACCGCTTCTCCCCGCCTAGAATGCGCTGCTGAGCCATGATTCGGGGCCCGGAGCGCTCGGCGGCGGCGAGGCGCCTCGCCTGCTGGGCCGCGCTGCTCGCCG
>NC_057795.1:130091944-130149264 GCF_018294505.1 Triticum aestivum | reverse complement strand
GTCGGAGCTGCCGTGCCGGGACGGCGCGGCGAGCGCGCGGACCTGCAGGAGCTGGGCGGCGCGGGGTCCTTCGACGCGGTCTGCGTCATCGCCTCCAGCAGCACATCCCTCTCCAGGGACGTCTGCGCGCACGGGACCGGCAGCGTGGAGGTGCGCGCCGGCGTGAGCATCGCCTGCGGTGTCCCCGGCTGTCGGCTCGTGTTCAATGTCTCCGGGAGCATCGCGGTCGGCGAGTGCGCCGAGCTCGTCGCCGGCTCCGTCGGCCTGCACGCCGCCAACGTCTCGCTGGGCAAGCGGCTGGGGAAGGAGGAGGCCGGCGATGAGGAGGAGAAGGAGGCGGAGGACCCGATTGCTTTTTTGAAGAAAAACTAGGGACCCGATTGCATTTTTAGCCTGTTTATGTGTGGGGTCGGGCAGTCAGATTCGCGTTTAACCCAGGCAAAGCGAGCAGTTTTCACACTGGGTAGTTTTTTGTCACGGATTAATAAAAAAGTGATAGTTTTCGGGACAAAATTGTAAAGTGGTAGTTTTCTGTCACGTTTCCGCGAACTGTGGTAGTTTTTGGTTAAATACTCGCAACATACCGCTGGTGACCACCATGTGAACGGCAACCACCAATGTGCCGGTGTCTGACCCAACCACTGCGTCCTTCGAAATCGCTCGCGACGGCAACCTTGTGCTTCATGATCAAGCCACGAACCGGAAGCTTTGGTCGACCAACGTGAGCGTACTGTCCTCCAACTCCACCGTGGCCATCATCAGGGACAGCGGTAGCCTCGATCTCGCTGACGCATCGAATTCATCGATAATTTATTGGGGAAGCATAGACCATCCAACAGACACCTTGCTTCCAGGGGGAAAGCTCGGGCTGAACAAGATAACTGGTGTGAACCAGAGGCTTGTTGCTTGGAAGAACATGGTAGATCCATCTCCTGGGTTGTTCTCGTTGGAGCTGGACCCAAACGGGACACCACTTTTTTTCGTGCAGTGGAATTATTCCGTAAGCTATGCAGCTAGTACCTCTTGGGACAGCGATCTACCTGGGATAGTAGCCTTGCGATTCGTCAACAGCTCCACGGAAAGTTACCTCTTCTACTCGACAAAATACAACTTGATCATGTCGCGGCTCATCATCAGTTTGACCGGACAGATCATGCAGCTGTCATGGTCGGATTCCTCACAGGTGTGGACCTTCCTCTGGTCCCTGCCACGGACACGGTGCGAGGTGTATGCGGTCTGTGGGACATACGGCAGCTGCAACTTCAAGTCCATGCGGTCCTGCAACTGTGTCAAGGGGTTCAGCAAGAAGGTTCAGAGTGACTGGGATCCCCTGGATTACAGTGGTGGGTGCAAGAGAAACACACCATTGCAGTGCCAGACCAACTCGACTTCTGCACAAACTCCGTCAGATAAGTTCCATGTCATGGAAGACGTGCGGCTACCTGATAACGCTCAGAGTGCGGTGGCTACAAGCTCTCAGCAATGTCAGGTGGCTTGTCTGAATAGTTGCTCCTGCACTGCTTACACTTACAATTACACTGGATGCTTTGTTTGGCATGGGGGCCTCGTTAACCTTGCAGAACAATACAGCGAATATCTTGGAGGAGGTGGCACACTCCTCCTTAGGCTTGCAGCATCCGAGCTACCAGATCAGCAAAGGAAGAAAACAGCGATCATTGCCTCAGTTGTTAGTGGACTTGCTGCAGTTTTGATAATCCTTGCAATTGCGTTGTTCTTCCTATGCCAGAAGTTCCGCCGAGACAGAACTATTCGGATATCCGAGAATGCTTGGGCTGCACTGACTGACTTTAGGTACAGTGATCTGTTGGATGACAATCAAAGCATAGATTCACTTCTTCTCGATCTAGATTCACTTCGGTAGCAGGGACGTGTTCATGTTATATAGGCAATACAAGATACATCAGGCGCAGGTTGTTAGGAGTCTTTTCCCCTACTCCAAGCTACATAGGATGAGGATCAACTCAACTGACAACCTGCGGATAATACACGTACAACGCACGCCTACAACGCACGCCAACTACATCATCGTGACACATATGTCACGTTACACAACTAGCTTATCATCTAACATCCTCCCTCAATCTCAACATGTGAAGGTTTAGATTGTTCTTGAAGGCTTGAAGTTGTCGAGCTTGCAAGGGTTTTGTGAAGCCATCAGCAACTTGATCTCCAGTTGAAATGAACCGTACTTCCAACAACTTTTGTGCAACTCTTTCTCGAACAAAGTGATAGTCAATTTCTATATGCTTTGTTCTTGCATGGAATACAGGATTTGCAGAAAGATAAGTTGCTCCAAGATTATCACACCATAGTTGTGAAACATGTGATCTCCCAATACCCAATTCATTGAGTAGTGTTTCTATCCACATTACCTCAGCAGTTGCATTTGCCAGAGACTTGTATTCAGCTTCTGTACTTGACCGAGACACAGTTGTTTGCTTCTTTGCATTCCAGGATATGAGGTTTGAGCCAAGGAAGATAGCAAAGCCGCCAGTGGACCTCCTGTCATCAGGGCATCCAGCCCAATCTGCATCTGAAAAAGCACTTACTGCTGTTGAGGAGGACTTACACAACTTTAGTCTTGTTTCAACACTTCCTTGAAGATACCTCAAAATTCTCTTTACAGCTGTCCAATGTACTGTGGTAGGAGCATGTAGAAACTGACAAAGCTTATTAACAGAGAAGGAAATATCTGGTCTTGTTAAAGTTAAATACTGGAGTGCACCAACCACACTTCTGTATTTTGTCCCTTCCTCTGGACTCAATAACACTCCTTCATGCAAAGACAATTTATTAGTTGTAGACATGGGTGTGTTAGAGGGTTTGCAGTCTTTCTTACCTACACGCTTGATTACATCTCTGGCATACTTTTCTTGAGTCAACACTATACCATCATGTACCTTTTTAACCTCAATACCTAGGAAGTAATGTAACTCTCCTAGATCCTTAAGAGCAAACTCATGTTTTAACTGTTTTAGCAATGCTGAGGTGGCCTCTTGAGATGAACTAGCAACAATTATGTCATCAACATAAATTAACATGTATATCATCACCTTTCCTTTTTTAAAGAAGAACAAGGAAGTATCTTCCTTGGAAGCTCGAAACCCAAGTTGTTGCAGCTTTGCACTTAGCCTTGAATACCAAGCTCTGGGGGCTTGTTTAAGACCATACAGAGCTTTGTCCAGTTTGCACACATGATTTGGTTTTGAACCATCTTCAAACCCAGGTGGTTGTTTCATATAGACTTCCTCTTCGAGAACGCCATGTAAGAACACATTCTGTACATCCAATTGACGAAGATTCCATCCCCTGGAGACAGCAACAGACAGAACAAGTCTGATAGTAGCAGTTTTAACAACTGGACTAAAAGTGTCCTCATAATCAATGCCGTATCGTTGTTTAAAGCCTTTGGCTACCAACCTAGCTTTGTATCTCTCTATTATGCCATCAGGTCTTTTCTTGATTTTATAAACCCATTTGCAATCTATAACATTCCTCCCTTGCTTGTAGGGAACTAAGTGCCACGTTTGATTTTTTATGAGTGCATCATATTCAATATTCATAGCATTTTTCCAACTTACATTGTTTAGAGCTTCAGTTAGGTTCTGTGGTTCTCCAGTAGATGCAAAATTTGCAAGATTAAAGTTTCTTTCATACCTGACCGTCCCATCTTTGTACGTTGTGGGCTTTAAAATACCTTTCTGTGATCTTGTTGTTACTCGCTGTGGTGCAGAATCGATGGCCACAGAGGATCCCGATCCGCCACCTCGTACTGGGTCCAACCTGCCCGTCCCAGGCGAATCTCCCTCGTCTGTCGCGCGCCTGGGCTGGCTCGGATCCCGCGCCTGTGGGCCTGGTGAAAGCGACCCGCTGTCGCTGGACAGCGCGTGGTCCACGGACCGACCGCCATCATTGCTTCGGGCGACAAGCGCCCTGTCCCCGCTCGGCACGCGACGGCTGTCACATGCAGCCGGGGAGTCCACCACGCCGCCCGACCGGATGGCAAACCCAGCCGACGTGTCATTCGCTGAGTGGCCACCCGCAGAATCTGGGGAAGGCGGCGTCTGCGGCGCCTCCAGATCCTCCTCGGGATCGCTTCCCGTGCCAGAACCGTCAGGTTCAGAATCAGCAGGCGGATCCACCTCGTGTCCTGCGCCTGGCTGAGTAGTATCCTGTTGCTGCATAAAATCACGGTGATTTGGGGCTGCATTTTTTTATTGCTGCCACCATTAGTAAGGCTATCACACAAATGATCATCAGCAATATTATCACCCCCTTGATCAGTTGGGTTCAAGAGTTCTGGAGGTAACAAAAGTATTTCAGAACGTAATCTTGCTCCGGCATTGGGATGTAAAGTAGAGAAAGGAAAGACATTTTCATCAAAAACTACATCCCTCGAAATATAGACACATCCTGTAGAGATATCAAGACATTTGAAACCTTTGTAGAGATTACTGTACCTAAGGAAGGCGCACTGTTTGGATCGAAATTGGAGCTTGTGCTTATTATATGGCCGAAGGTTAGGCCAATAGGCGCAACCAAAGATTCTGAGGGCTGAGCAGTTGGGTTTTTCATGATATAATCGTTCAAGAGGGGTTTCAAAGTTGATAACTTTACTAGGTAGACGGTTGATCAAATATGTGGCGGCAATGAAAGCTTCATCCCAAAACTTTAGAGGCATGCAAGCTTGGGAAAGAAGAGATAAACCAACCTCAACTATATGCCGGTGTTTACATTCTGCTGAGCCATTTTGTTGATGAGCATAAGGACAAGAGACATGATGAGAGATGCCAATTTTTGTGAAGGAGTTGAGTTTTTCATACTCCCCACCCCAATCTGTTTGAAGAGCAAGGATTTTGCGATTGAACTGCCTTTCAACAAGGTTTTGGAAGTCATGAAATTTTTGGAAAACTTCAGACTTATGTTTAATGAGATAAATCCAAGTAAACTTGCTAAAGTCATCTATAAAGCTCACATAAAAAAAAATTCTCCCTACTGTTTCAACAGCAGGACCCCAAACATCGGAGAAGACAAGTTCTAAAGGGAACTTTGATTCACTTATTGACTTTGGATATGGTAGCTGGTGACTTTTGCCTTTTTGGCAAGCATCACATACAAACTCATTGTTGAAAGAAATATCACATGGGAGGTTATTGTTGCTAACAATTTTCCTAACGATGACTGAAGAAGGATGACCTAAACGCCGATGCCATCTATCTGAAGATATCTTGATGGCACTTAGCACTTGCTTCTTGGCGTTTCCCCCCATGTATTTGATAGGATAGAGACCTCGTCTACCCTTGCCTCGAAGTAGAACCTTCCTCGTTCCCTGTTCCTTGACAAGAAAAAATCGAGGATGAATTTCAACGGAAGTGTTGTTGTCGGTGGCAAGCCGACTGGCTGAGATTAAGCTTTTATCAGCTTCAGGGACATGAAGAATTTTGTTTAGGTGAAGATCGCGATCAGGGGTGTGTATAGCTGAATAACCAACGTGTTGTATAGCCATACCTGAACCAGATGCAGTGTGGATCTGCTCGCCGCCGGTGTACCTGTTGCGCACCGTCAGTTTCTCCAAGTCGCCGGTGATGTGGTCGGTGGCGCCGCTATCCAGGTACCAATTTGTGTCTACCCCATACTGAGGCGTCACCATGTTGGCGGACTTCTCTTCTTCTCCCTGGTATGACTCATCATAGCGCTTCCAGCACTTCCAGGCCAGGTGGTCTGGCTTGCCACAGATCTGGCACACCACCTTGGGTGCAGAGGCAGAGTTGTTGTAGTTGCCCCTGCCACCTCCACCGCGGCCGTTTTGCTTGGTGTAGGGATGGCCGCGATCACCACCAGAGTTGCCGCTGCCTTGCCTTCCGCGGCCGCGGTCACCACCGCCATGGCCATGCCCGCGTGTCGCCGTGTTCGCCGAAGACTGCGATCCCTCATGGCGGAGGTTCATCCATGTCTCGAAGCTGACGAGCTACGAGTACAGCTCCGGCACGGTGACTGGCTCCACTCGGGAGCACATGGCGGAGACCACCGGGTCGAAGTCTTCTTCAAGCCCGTCCAGGATGTGGGAGACGACGTCCTCCTTGTCCATCCTCTTTCCTGCTGCGGCAAGTTCATCACAGAGGGTTCGGATCTTGCCAACGTACTCGGTGATGGAGCTGTTTCCTTTCTGAAGATTGGCGAGGGCGATCCAGACATTCACAGTCGCGGCACGGGTCTGCGAGGCCAGCATCCCCTGAACCGTGTTCCATAGCTCCGCCGAGGTGTGGCAAGTGGCAACCTGAATTGCCATCTCACGGGGCAGCGTTGTCAGAAGATATGAGAAAACTTGCTGATCTTGTGCATACCAGGTTTGGAACTCCGGGTTGGGCGCCTTCTTCTTGGTCTTCCCGTCGGAGTCCATGATTTCCAGCTCCATGGGTGGCACTGGATGATCAACGTTGAGGTACTTCTGCATCTGAGCACCTCGGATGGCAGATAGAACCGTCGCCCGCCATAGTGCCTGGTTGCCCTTGGTGAGTTTCTCCGAGGCGACGTGAGCGAATGGAGAGGATGGGAAGGTATTTGAAGATGTTGCCATGGATGAGCTCGAGAGGGGCTCTGATTACCATGTAAGATGAGATAGGTTGCGGAAACGTATGCTTCGGTAGCAGGGACGTGTTCATGTTATATAGGCAATACAAGATACATCAGGCACAGGTTGTTAGGAGTCTTTTCCCCTACTCCAAGCTACATAGGATGAGGATCAACTCAACTAACAACCTGCGGATAATACACGTACAACGCACGCCAACTACATTATCGTGACACATATGTCACGTTACACAACTAGCCTATCATCTAACAAGAGTGGCCACAAATAAATTTGGTAAAGGAAATATGCTTGGTAAAGGAGGTTTTGGGATGGTTTTTAAGGTACAAACCATGCCATATGTACAATTTATCAAATTTTTATACTTACCGGTGAGTGAGCATCTTTTCTTTCACAGGGAGTCTTATCCGGCGGTAAGCAAATTGCAGCAAAAAGGCTATCTCAGAGTTCCAGACAAGGAATAGGGGAACTGAAAAGTGAACTAGTCCTTGTTAAATTATGATCTAAATTCTAGTACCGTATTGGACTAGACGTAGTACATACGGTGTGGGCCTTTTGCGTTGGTACCGACGCGTACGAGTACAACTCGTTTACTTGTCCTCCTATGTGTTGCCCCTCATATATACCCCATGTAGTCGCACCTAAGACGGTCTGTCGTCTCGTGCTTGTAATACTCCTCCTCATAGTGATTGCGCCTTCGTGCGTCCGTGGTTTTCTCCCACAAGGGTTTCCACGTAAAAATCCGTGTCTCTCTGTCTCGTTTATTCTCGTTATTATTTAACAAGTGGTATACAGAGCCAAGTTTCAAATACGAGATTTGAGACGAGAGAAGTTAGGGTTGCACTTCCATGCACCGCCGCCAGTCGCCGAGATCGACTGATTTTCTGCTGCAGCGAACCGCACCGCAACAGTACACCGAGGCCAATAGGAACTTCCACTCTGCCGCTGTCAAATCGCAGGCTTCGTCGGGTCCGCAGAGTTACCGCTGTTGCTGCTCTACGTACAGGCCACAAGTCGCCGAGTTCCGCTGCTGCTCGGTCTGCTTCAAGTCCTGAGGAGGAGCGACCTGTCCAAGCCGGCGTTTCTTGACGTGAAGCTAAGTGCAGAATTAGTTTTCTTTATCCATCGATCAAGAACTAATACTAGATTACCCAGCTAGTAGTACTAGTATTTGTCACGTCAAGCTACAGTTTGTTGGTCTCCCACTTCTACGTATACATGTGAAGCTACCAGGTGCTATCTCTCTGGTTCTTTGCCTCGCAAATTTATTCTGTCAAGAATATTTTCTTTCGACTTGTACTACTTTGTGCATAGATTTAATCTACTCATGGCATCCATGAAGTATGATCTTCCGCTGCTGGACCGTGACACAAGGTTTACCCTATGGCAAGTCAAGATGCGGGCGTTGTTGGCACAGTCCGACTATGATGAAGCACTGGATAGTTTTGGGAAGAACCGAATACAGGACTGGACTGCTGAAGAGAAAAGAATTGATTGTAAGGCTTTGTCAAAAATTCAACTCCATTTGCATAATAATATTTTGCAGGAAGTTTTGAGCGAGAAAACTGCGGCCGCTCTATGGTTAAAGCTGGAAGGGATTTGCATGACTAAAGATCTCACCAGCAAGATGTATCTGAAGCAAAAAATTATTCCTGCACAGGTTACCCGAGGGAGGTAATATTTTAAATCATATTTCAGAATTTAAAGAGATCATATCTGATCTAGCTGCAATGGAGGTTAAGTATGAAGAGGAAGATACTGCTTTAATGTTACTTTGTTCACTGCCAAGTTCTTATACAAATTTTCGAGACACCATATTATACAATCGCGATACTCTCACGCTTAATGAAGTTTATGAAGTGCCTCGTGATGGTCCGAGTTCATCCCAAGCCGAGGGATTATCTGTTCGTGGCAGGACAAAGGAGAAGAACTCCAATAATGGAAACAGAGGCAAAAGTAAGAACGGCTACAGGGGCCGGTCACAATCCAGAGACAAGAAGTATTGCAGGTATTGCAAGAGAGACGGGCATGACATCTCTGAGTGTTTCAATTTGCAGAACAAGGAAAAGAGGAAAGGTAACAAACAAGGTGAAAATTCTGCTAATGTTGCTCGTGATGATAGTTCTGATGATGCTCTTGTCGTTATTGCTGGATGTGCTGAGACCAATGACGAGTGGGTACTTGACACTGCATGTACTTTCCATATGCGCCCACATAGAGATTGGTTTAATACTTTTGATTCCACTACTTCTGTTGATTTCGTTTTGGGTTTTGATAATTCACCGTACAAGATTGAAGGCATAGGTTCCGTTCGAATCAAGATGTTTGATGGCATAATCAGAACTTTGACAGATGTTCGGTATATTCCGAAGATGAAGAGAAATCTTATCTCTGTTAGTGCCCTTGATGCAAAGGGGTACAAGTATTCAGGTGGAGATAGTGTTTTGAAAGTCACCAAAGGCTCTGTTATTGTGATGAAAGGTGATTTAAGTTCGACCAATGGTCTTTATTACCTTCGAGGTTCTACTGTTTTAGGTAACGCTACTCCAGTTGTTTCAAAGAATTCTGATTGTGATGCTGCTAACCTTTGGTATATGCGTCTTGGACATATGAGTGAACTTGGTTTAGCAGAGTTAAATAAGAGAGGTCTCATTGATGGATATGAACCTGGTAAATTGAAATTTTGTGAGCATTGTATCTTCAGCAAGCACAAGAGGGTGAAGTTCAACACTTCGACTCATACAACTGAAGGTATTCTTGATTATGTGCATTCTGATTTATGGGGACCATCTCGCAAGAAGTCATTAGGTGGTGCAAGTTACATGCTGACTATTATTGATGATTATTCGAGAAAAGTTTGGCCTTATTTCTTGAAGCATAAATATGAAGTATTCTCAGCATTTAAGGAGTGGAAGATTATGATTGAAAGGCAAACTGAAAGGAAGGTAAAAATACTTCGCACTGATAATGGTATGGAATTCTGTTCTAAGCAATTTAAGAATTATTGCAAGTCTGAAGGCATTGTCAGACATTACACCGTTCCTTATACTCCTCAACAAAATGGTGTTGCTGAGCATATGAACAGGACCATTATTTCCAGAGCCCGTTGCATGTTGTCCAATGCAGGTTTGCATAGGCGTTTTTGGGATGAGGCCGCTTCCACTGCTTGTTATCTCATTAATCGTTCACCATCTATTGCTCTTAATAAGAAAACTCCAATTGAAGTATGGTCTGGTTCACCTGCTGACTATTCACAGTTGAGAGTTTTTAGTTGCACTGCTTATGCTCATGTTGATAATGGAAAATTGGAGCCTAGGGCTGTTAAGTGCATCTTTCTTGGTTATAAGTCTGGTGTTAAGGGTTATAAATTGTGGAATCCCGAAACTCAGAAGGTTGTTATTAGCAGAAATGTTATCTTTAATGAATCTGCTATGTTACATGATGTTTCATCTACTAATGTTCCTGTTGAGAGTGAACAGCAGCCTACTATTCAGCAGCCTACTGTTCAGGTGGAGCATGTTATTGATTCAGGTGATACATCTAGTAAGGAAAATGTCAACGCACATGATGATCCCGTCATTGATGATGAACATGTCACTCCTTCTCCAAATCAGCCTATTGTTCCGCCCAATTGGAATCTTGCACGTGACAGAGTTAGACGGGGTATTAATAAACCTGGCAGGTTAATTGAAGAGTGCAATATTGTTTCTTTTGCTTTATCTGTTGCAGAAGAAATTGAAGGTAATGTTGAGCCTTCTTCATATTCCGAGGCTATTATTTCTGGTGATAGTAATAAGTGGATGACTGCTATGCATGATGAGATGGAATCACTTGAAAAGAATGGCACTTGGGATTTAGTAAAATTGCCTAGAGAGAAGAAACCTATTCATTGCAAGTGGGTTTTTAAGAGGAAAGAAAGTGTTTCTCCTGATGATGAGACAAGATATAAAGCAAGGTTAGTTGCTAAAGGTTATAGCCAGATTCCAGGTATTGACTATAACAAAGTCGTTTCTCCTGTTGTGAAGCATAGCTCTATTCGCACTTTACTCAGTATTGTTGCCATGCATGATCTTGAGCTTGAACAATTGGATGTTAAAATTGCATTCTTACATGGAGAATTAGAAGAGGATATTTATATGGAACAACCTGAAGGTTTTGTTATTCCTGGAAAAGAAAAGCTTGTCTGTAAGTTAAAGAAATCTCTTTATGGATTGAAGCAATCCCCTAGACAGTGGTACAAGAGATTTGACACATTTATGCTCTCTCAAGGTTTCAAAAGGTCTAATTATGATAGTTGTGTTTATTTGAAAATTGTCAAAGGTTCAACTATTTATTTGCTCCTTTATGTTGATGATATGTTAATTGCTGCAAAGAGTATGTCAGAGATTAATGAACTAAAGAAGCAATTGAGTAATGAATTTGAGATGAAGAATTTGGGTGCAGCAAAGAAAATTCTTGGCATGGAAATATCCAGAGATAGACCGTCTGGAAAAGTATATCTAAGTCATAAGGGATATATTGATAAAGTTCTTCATCGTTTTAATATGCATAATGCCAAGCCGGTGAGTACACCATTAGCTGCACACTTCAAATTGTCATCAGCTTTATGTCCTAGGTCAGATTTCGATATTGAGTACATGTCTAGAGTTCCCTATTCAAGTATTATGTCACAGCTAGAGAACAAACCATGTCTAGATTTCACTTATGTATGCCATGGTTTGTTCTCGTCCGGATTTATCTTATGCATTGAGTGTTGTCAGTAGATACATGGCTAATCCTGGAAAAGACCATTGGAAAGCAGTTCAGTGGATTTTCAGATACCTGCGAGGTACTTCTAATGCTTATTTACAGTTTGGGAAAACTGGAGATGGACTTGTTGGTTTTGTTGATTCTGATTTTGCTGGTGATTTGGATAAGAGAAGATCACTCACAGGTTATGTTTTCACCATTGGTGGTTGTGCTGTGAGTTGGAGAGCAACTTTACAGTCTATTGTGGCTTGTTCCACTACTGATGCCGAGTATATGGCCATTTCTGAGGCATGCAAAGAAGCTATTTGGTTGAAAGGTTTATATATTGAGCTTTGTGGAGATTCATCTTGCCCTACCGTGTTTAGTGACAGTCAAAGTGCTATATATCTTACGAAGAATCCAATGTACCATGAGAGAACAAAGCACGTTGATGTCAGATATCACTATATTCGAGATGTTGTTGCTGAAGGTGATTTGAAGGTATGCAAGATAAGTACTCATGATAATCCTGCTGATATGATGACAAAGCCAGTTCCGACCAATAAGTTTGAGCTTTGCTCAGGCTTAATTGGTATTTCTCATTAGTCCTATGGACTTTGACGCACAAGGTGTTTATGCTGATTTGGATGGAGTTATTCACTTTCTTCGACTACTGGAGGGAATTTGGATTAAGGTGGAGATTGTTAAATTATGATCTAAATTCTAGTACCGTATTGGACTAGACGTAGTACATACGGTGTGGGGCTTTTGCGTTGGTACTGACGCGTACGAGTACAACTCGTTTACTTGTCCTACAAGGACTCTTATGTGTTGCCCCTCATATATACCCCATGTAGTCGCACCTAAAACGGTCTGTCGTCTCGTGCTTGTAATACTCCTCATAGTGATTGCGCCTTCGTGCGTCCGTGGTTTTCTCCCGCAAGGGTTTTCACGTAAAAATCCGTGTCTCTCTGTCTCGTTTATTCTCGTTATTATTTAACAGTCCTTGTTGCTAAGCTTCACCACAGGAATCTTGTGAGCCTCGTAGGCGTTTGTTTGGAAGAACAAGAGAAAATACTTGTTCATGAATTTATGCCTAACAGAAGCCTTGATACCATTCTTTTTGGTACAACTTTTTCACTATTAATAATTTCTAGAAAGGAAACTTTTCATTATGTCACAGCTTTAATAGGAGTAGTTCAAGTGCCACTAAAATTTCACTGCAATGATGATAGTCTGATACTTGTTTGAATGGCAGATTATGACAAACACAAACACCTAGACTGGGAAAGGAGATTCAAGATTATCAGTGGAGTTGCTAGGGGATTACAGTATCTCCATGAAGATTCTCAATTGAAGATAGTTCACCAGGATCTGAAAGCAAGCAATATTTTGTTGGACTTTGATTACAACCTTAAGATTTCTGACTTTGGCTTAGCAAAGATATTTGGAGGGTATCAATCAGAAGATGTCACTAGCCGTATAGCTGGGACATAGTAAGCACAGTCAGCTTTAGTTAGGCATTAAAGTTGAACATATATTAACAGTTATGTTCTTACAGCGGATACATGTCGCCTGAATATGCCATGCATGGTCAGTACTCAACAAAGTCAGACGCGGTCAGCTTCGGTGTTTTGGTTTTGGAGATCGTCACAGGAAGAAGAAACAATGGCTCCTATAACTCCGAGCAATATGTTTATCTCGTAAATCTTATAAGTACTTAAGGACCAATGCTAGTAAACTCTCTTCTTTTTTTGACCAAAAGGCTGACGGAGCAGCTTTTCATTGAATTAAGGGAGGGGTTTGATTACAGGGGGACTGAGGAGAATCTCAAATTACAAGAACACAAAACATCCAAAAGACCACACTGACACAATGCTAGTAAACTCTCTGTGTGCGGCTGAATCCCCATCATAATAACTGAACAACTTACCAATTTGGTGCAGGTATGGGAGCACTGGACCAGGGGAAGTGTCATCGAGTTGATAGATCCATCCCTTAGCGACCATCCTTCTCCCGGTGACCAGGTGCTGAAGTGCATCCAAATTGGGCTACTGTGTGTAGAGAAGAGACCTGAAGATAGGCCGACAATGTCGTCGGTGAATGTCATGCTTAGTAGCCACAATGTTCGTCTCCCATCTGTTTCCATGCCAGCCTTCTGTGATGGATTGGGTGGACACGGTGATAATTCAAAAGTGACCTCTGCGAATGGAATGACCATCACAAAGCTCGAGCCAAGATGAGCACCGAAGCATTTGGTGTGATTGTTACTTTACTGTCCTCTTAGAAATCAGCTTGATGTACCTGGTGGCTGTGTGGTGACTATGATGAAATGTCATATCCTCGAGTCCATGGCCTACTAGCCGATATATGTCGCAGAATCGAGGCATTTTCTTGTGTGTGTGGGTCCCCAATGATACCACAGAAAGCTAATTATGGAAAGTGGAACTTAGGATCTTCGATGTAGGCACGAGAAGATGTGAAGTGTGGTTAAAACTGTATATTATCCTAGTTTGTAAGTTATTAAGCACGCTTCCTGATTTCTGTAGCCGTTTATCCGGCTCCTCAAATCTGTGAGGTGTCGGTTTTGCTGTGAAGTGTGGTAAGATGGTAATGCAAGTTTTGGCCAACGATCTTTTTTTTTGAGAAATCACCGGGGGGGGGGGGAGGATCCCCACCTGTATATATTGGTCAAGTGGCCAAGATGGGCCTGGCAGTTAACATATTACAAGGGCACGGCTAGCCGTGCGGCAAGGTAGCTAAGCCATGACGTGGCAGCTACCTTATCAACTGGGTCCCGAAAGCGATGAGAGAATAGTTCTAAGTCCGTTACAATATTTCGAATGGTAGTATCAGGTGTGTGATCCTGCGAGCGGAAAACAACAGCATTTCTAGAGTCCCAAATCCTCCAAAGGGTGATCAGGAGCATTTCTGGCCAAACACGATCGTCAAGCTGGTCAGGAGAGGGGACCAGCCAAAGATCCTGGAATCTTGGCATGGGCGAGAGCCCGAGCTTGGCCCAGATTCCTGCCGCGCGCGGGCAGGAGATGAACAGGTGGGTTGTGTCTTCAGAGGAGGCAGCACATCTTTGGCAGGCTGCGGAATCAGACATGTGTTTATACGCCAGATTAGCCTTGGTGTTTAGCCGATCACGAAACAGTAGTCAGGCGAAGAGCTTGATTTTATGTGGAGCACGAGACCTCCAGATTAAGTCGGCATGATCATCCTCCACTTCTTCATGCAACATGATCTTGTAAGCCGCTTTGGGTGAGAACTGTTGACCATGTATGAGAAACCGCTCGTCCGGGCCGTCCGTCAGCTGGAAATCCTGCAACAATAAACAGAGAGCATCTAGCTCGCGCAAGGCGGCCGAAGTGAGCCTGTTCGTTAGGTTTGCTTGTAGCCCGTAACGCATGATGTGCACCACAGGGATGTCCTCATTGGTGGAGTGGGAGTATAGGCTCGGGAAGGTAGCAGCGATGGTGGTTGGGAGAAGCCGTGTATCTAGCCAGAAGAAGGTCTTCTGGCCATTATTTGTAAGCACAAAGGTCATCTGTAGCAGTGACTGTAGTTGTGTTTGGATGATTTTGGTGAGGAAGGAGGGGTTTGGGCAGGCCGCAATGTGTGGCAAGCTACAAAGGTGTTGTTTATCTACCCAAGAGATCCATAGCAGAGGGTTATAGGCATGATGGGTGAGGTATTTGTAGGCAAACTTCATAAGCAGACAATTATTCTAAGCCGCTAGATTTTTAATGCCTAGACCACCAAATTTTTTCGGTTTACAAACATTTTCCCAAGCAATCAAACATTTTGACCCTGTGCTTATACATAAACATTTTGGCCAACGATTTGATTATACATAAATATTTGAACCAACCAATTCAGTTTAACTTGTTAACATTTTCTTAATTGCTTTAGCTTTTGCGTACATAAAAAGAACACTCTGCTTTATACTCGGAAGCTTACTTTGTTTGAATCTTGGGTGAAATCTTCTGCTATGCTGAGTAGTGAGTACCCTGATTTTCCTGAAGGAATGTGAGGCTCACTACAGCTTACTATGATGATAAGGTTTTGTGCAGAGACTCACTACAGCTTACTATGATGATTGCGGTGCAACTGGCCTAACCGCACCTAAATGTCTGAACCTCTTATGATGTAGAATTAGTTAGTCTTGCGTTCTTGGTATGTGTATGGTCACTCTATTAGGCTGGCCATAGTGGGGGTAACATAGCTAGTATCATATACTTGGGACTCGGAAACATGCTTATGTGGCAGGCAATTAAAGAAGAAAGAGAGGATAGTAGTAACATAGGTAGATACTGTAACATAATAAATGTTATGCTACTATGTGTCATGCATGGCAATAAATGAGACCATCTATGATACTATGCACTATAGATGTAGTATCATACACTAGTATCATATGCATGATACTAGTATATGTTACTCTCCACTATGACCAGCCTTAGGCTAGCCATAGTGGGAGTAACTTAGGTAGTAACATAACGCACCCCAAGATATATATGCTTATGTGGCTTAGAGTTAATGAGGAGAGAGATGCTTGTGGTAACATAATATGTTACCGTAACATAACACACCCCAATGCAAAATGAGTCTACAACATAATAAATGAAGGCTTGCATGACACTAAACTATGATGGTAGTAACATAATCTAGTAACATAAACATGTTACTAGTCTAAGTTACTACCCACTATGACTAGCCTTATCCTAGTTTGTAATTTATTAAGCACGCTTCTTGATTTCTGTAGCCGTTCATCTGGCTCCTCAAATCTGTGTGAGAATTCTGGTTGGGGTGGGAGTATTGCTCTTTGATACAGATGCATGAATGCTATCCCAGTCTAATAAATAGGATTCCAAAATTATGCACAGAAACAGAAGAGCTAACTTGCAGAAATTTCGGGATGCAGCACGGATGGACAGCAGCCTGAGGTTTTGGGGGTTATTTCCTCACTTTATCATGGTCAAAGGTTTTGTAGGCAAGTAAATTCTGATTTCACAGGGACAGGTTATATACTTCTTGTGTTCCTATTATGTATGCATATGGACTTACAGAGGGCGACTACAATGGTGAGTGTCAATTTCTGATGTTCATAACGTTATATATGCTTTTCTCTTGCAGTGCAGTTTTTGTTTAAACCTTTGCGGGCCTTGACATGTTACTGTCACATTGATCATCCTTCCACTGCGCCCATAAATAAATTCAGAAAAATAAGAAAGATATCATCATGATTGATGTTTCTTGCCCATCTTCTGTAACACTTGTTACTTGTTTTTTTTTCTCTAATAAATTTTACCAATTTACAGCCCCTCAAAAAATTCAAATATACTCCTCCGTACAAAAATATAAGACATTTTTGTAGGCTAGTTTAGCCTACAACGTCTTATATTTTGGTACGGAGGTAATACACTACTAGATTTAGCAACTGGGTTGTAACGGAGCAGGTAGAAGCGGTGTGCGTTCAGTTAAGCATGTGTTGGGTTCCTTCTTCTGAGCTTTGCTATTTTTGCAATAGATTAGAATCTGTGGAGCATGCTCTTCTCTTTTGCCCTCATGCTAGAGATGTATGGGCGTGATCAAGGATACCCTCGACGTACAACCAAGAAAATCAAGGCATTTGTCGGACTGATTTTGCAGCATCTTTACAAACCGGTTAATAACACAGGTGTGATACCAACATCTCTAGTATAACTTGTTCTCTGCCGCCGTTTGGTACCGTTATGTTCAATTCTAACGCTGCCATTTTTTGTGAGCTTAACAAATCAGGCATAGGGGAGATCAAGAGGAATTCCACCTGCCTAGAGCATAGTCGATGACTTCGACGTCACCCGCGCCCACCCCATGTTCGCTCGGGAGACCACGACGGCTAAATCGTCGTCCGCTTCGTCTTGGAAAATCCACAAGGTCCGCGTCGGCGGCTGCCCCGTGCCGAGGCGGTGGCAGAGATGCCCCGCACAAGCAACATGGAGCCGGCATTTCAGCGAGCACCTAAGGGGCGTCCTGAATAAGCTTGCACCAGCAACCTAAGTACCTAATGGACACCAGGGGGGCGCACTAATCGACTGGTGGCACGACAGCAAGCCGGCGGGAGGGAGAAAGGATCACCTGAGTGCCCGCCCTCGTCTTCCTTGGCTCCGGCCAAGGCCCGGTGCCGCCGTTTTTTCCTCTATCCTGAGGTTAGTCTCTACTCACAAGTCACAAATTGTGCTTACCTGGGGCATACCATTGATGCGGCGATCACATACCTGGTAAAAAATGGATTGCACTCCAAGCTCTCGTTGTAAATCTGAAGCAACGAGCAAAGTGCATACTAGCTGCAAAGGGGAGGGGGGATATTTAGACAGACAAGTCTTACATGATTTACATGTTGCTATTCCAAGTCAACAATAGTACCATACAGCTTTCGCTGCGGACAGGACTTCTCTGCCTTTAGACAAGTCTTCTTTTTTGCTTTCCAGCTAAAGTCACCATCAGAGCAGAAATTGGCTTTTGTGTACACAAATATTCCCTTCGTCTCAAAATAAGTGTCTCAATCTTAGTACAATTTTGGCTTTTGTGTACGATGTGAGGGCTGCTTCTGGGAGGCTACTGGACGTGGCTGTTGGGATGTGAGAGCCAGACAGGACCAAACTTCTTTGGCGAATGGGCAATGCAGAATCAAATGGTTTGCAATTGGAGCACTTGATCACAGAGCTTGCAAGCATCATCATGGTCCATCCCAATTCCCAAGGCTGTTAGTCGATCAGCTGCACAGGAACCATATGGAGAACTGTCACTTTCCTTCCACCTTGGCTCTCCACTCAATGAATTCTGCTTCTGTGGACTTCTAGCGAGAAATTGGAAATCATAAGCAGTCTTTGCTGAATACTGCCCATCGGTGGTAAGCTTCCTGGAAACTGAGCTTGGTTGTTGACCGAGAACGACACTCTGGGTCAAGTTTCAAAGTCCAAGGCAGTGCATCAGTTGAGCTGGAATGAATAAAATAGGCAAGCAGTCTATCAAGGGAGAAAACGCCCAGTCAATCCTCTCTTAATTTTCAACACTAGTGACTAGTATGCATTCTGTTAACTGATCCATCATTCAGAACTATAATGGCGTTGGGTGTGTGTACCTTTCAAATAGCCTAGATAGTGTAAAAGAAGGAGCCTTACTAATTTGAGGTGGAGTCCTGTTGCTTGCCAGCCTAAAAACCTCTATATCCAAGCACCACCACGAGTTACTCACAAAGTTCAAACTCCCATGCTCCTTCCAGCTCTGGGTGGCTGGGTATTCTTCCAAGCTCCCATCCATGGCTCCTCTTGCCTTCCTCCTCCTATTCGGCCAAATCCTACTCTGCACAGCCATCGACACCATCAACTCCACCACACCGTTGTCCGGGTCACAGAAGATTGTGTCCCAGGGCAGCAAGTTCACCTTGGGCTTCTACTCTCCACCACAAGGTAAGACCACCACTTTCCGCTACTACATAGCCATATGGTATAGCACTGTACCACTGGTGACCACCGTGTGGACGGCAACCACCGACGTGGTGGTGTCTGACCCGACCACCGCCTCCTTGGAAATTGCCGGCGACGGCAATCTTGTCCTCCGTCATATAGCCACGAACCGGCAGCTATGGTCGACTAATTTAAGTATAGCCTCCAACTCCACCATGGCCATCATCAGGGACAGCGGTAGCCTGGAACTAACCGATGCCTCCAATTCATCCATGGTTTATTGGCAAAGCATAGACCATCCCACGAACACCTTTCTTCCAGGGTCCAAGCTCGGGCTGAACAAAACTACGGGTCTGAGCCAGAAGCTTGTTCCTTGGAAGAACAACGTAGACCCATCTCCTGGGTTGTTCTCTCTGGAGCTTGACCCCAATGGCAGCACGCAGTACTTCATTCGGTGGAATGAATCCGTAAACTACTGGACCAGTGGCCTCTGGGACGGCAATAGATTCAGCCATATGCCAGAGATGACGGCCGATTACGTTTACGACTTCCAATTCGTCAACAACGCCAAAGAAAGCTACTTCTACTACTCGATGAAGAATGATTTAGTAGTCTCGCGGTTCATCATTGACGTGACCGGACAGATCAAGCAGCTGTCATGGTTGGATTCCAGACAGCAGTGGGTCTTGTTCTGGGCCCAGCCACGGACTCAGTGTGAGGTGTATGCTCTCTGTGGGGCATACGGCTGCTGCAGCCTTGATGCCCTGCCGTACTGCAACTGTGTCAAGGGGTTCAGCCAGAAGGTTCAGAGTGACTGGGATCTCCAGGATTATAGTGGTGGGTGCAAGAGGAACACACCATTGCAGTGCCAGACCAACTCGACTTCTGCACAAACTCCGTCTGATAAGTTCCATCTCATGGAAGATGTGCGCCTACCTGATAACGCTCAGGGTGCAGTGTCTACAAGCTCTCAGGAATGTGAGGTGGTTTGTCTGAATAGTTGCTCTTGCACAGCTTACACTTACAATTACACTGGGTGCTTTGTTTGGCATGGGGACCTGATTAATCTCCAAGAACAATACAGGGGAATTGGAGGAGGCACACTCCTCCTCAGGCTTGCAGCATCCGAGCTGCCAGATCAGCAAAGGAACAAAACAATGGTCATTGGTTCAATTGTTGGTGGGGTTGCTGCAGTTTTGATAACCCTTGCAATTGTGTTGTTCTTTCTATCTCGGACGTGCCGCCGAGACAGGACTTTTCGGATATCCAAGACTGACTTCAGATACAGTGATCTGCTGGATGATATTCAAAGCATTGATTCACTTCTTCTTGATCTGTCAACACTAAGAGTAGCTACAAATGACTTTGGTGAAGGAACTATGCTTGGTAAAGGAGGTTTTGGGATGGTTCATAAGGTACAAACCATGCCATACGTAGAATTTATCAACTTTATATATTTACCAATGAGCGTGTATTTTTCTTTTTCCACAGGGAGTCCTGCCTGACGGTAAACAAATAGCAGTAAAAAGGCTATGTAAGAGTTCCAAACAAGGAATAGGGGAACTGAAAAGTGAACTAGTCCTGGTTGCTAAGCTTCGCCACAGGAATCTTGTGAGCCTCATTGGTGTTTGTTTGGAAGAACAAGAGAAAATACTTGTGTATGAATTTATGCCCAACAGAAGCCTTGATACCATTCTTTTTGGTACAACTTTTTCACTCCGAGCTTTAATAGTAGTAGTGCAAGTGCCACCAAACTTTCACTGCAATGCTGATACTTCTATTCTGAATGACAGATTCTGAGAAATGCAAAGACCTAGACTGGGGAAGGAGATTCAAGATTATCAGTGGAGTTACTAGGGGATTACAATATCTCCACGAAGATTCTCAATTGAAGATAGTTCACCGGGACCTGAAAGCAAGCAATATTTTGTTGGACCTCGATTGTAACCCTAAGATTTCTGACTTTGGCTTAGCAAAGATATTTGGAGGGGATCAATCAGAAGATGTCACTAGACGTATTGCCGGGACATAGTAAGCACAGTGAGCATTTGGTAGTTAGGCATCAAAGTAGAACCTACAGTAACAGTTATGTTCTTCTTGCAGTGGATATATGTCGCCTGAATATGCCATGCATGGTCAATACTCAGCAAAGTCGGACGCGTTCAGCTTCGGTGTTTTAGTTTTGGAGATCGTCACGGGAAGAAGAAACAACGGCTCCTGCAACTCCGGGCAATATGTTTATCTCGTAAATCTTGTAAGTACTTAAGAACCAAAGCTAGTTAACTCTGTGCGCGGCTGAATCTCTATCATAATAACTGAACAATTTACCAATCTGGTGCAGGTATGGGAACACTGGACCAGGGGAAATGTTGTCGAGTTGATCGATCCATCCCTTAGCGGCCATCCTTCTCACGTTGACCAGGTGCTGAAATGCATCCGAATCGGGCTGCTGTGTGTGCAGAACAGACCTGAAGATAGGCCGACAATGTCGTCCGTGAATGTCATGCTCAGCAACCAGAGTGCTCGTCTCCCTTCTGTTTCCATGCCAGCCTTCTCTGACGGATGTAGTGGATGCAGTGATAATACTTCAAAAGTGGCGTCCTCGAATGGAATGACCATCACAAAGCTCGAGCCAAGATGAGGCTTGAAGCATTTGCTGAAACCAGCTTGTACTAGTGTTACTTTACTGTCTTTTAGAGATGAGCTTGATGTACCTGGTGCGTATGTTTCATGGTTATGATGAAAAGTCTTACACGCCTCCAAGGTTATCTTCAGTGTCAGTTTTGCTGTGGAATGGGATTATGGTATTGCTGCTGGAGAAAATGTCAGTAGTATTATTAGCTGTGATATGCGGCTCATACAAATGCATGTACATCAATAGTTAATTTGCAGCCTTTCCATTTTGGCTATCTTCTAATATTAGCTTTCGTTCTGTAAAATTTCACTTGCAATATAGACAAGGTTTTCATATGGATCTTGGTGGTTTTCTATGGTGCAGAGCAAACCCAGTTTTCTGCGGGTGGTGAAACAGATTTAATGCTGTCGTTGGTAGCTTGGATTTAAGACAATACTGAGACGCTTGACAGAGTGCTCATGAGCAAAGATTGAGAACAAAGACCCCTAAAACCTAGATAGGGCCCTTTTGTAATCATACCTCACTGATGGTCTACACTGAAGCAGCATCTCATAGGAGAAACCAACCTTTGTTCAAATTTGACTAGGATGGTTACTAAGCATGGCGTCTTTAACATGGGTCAAATTGCTAGGATGATGATCAATGTATTTTCGAACTCAAACTGGGTGTACATAGAAAATGATGCCCACGGGGCACGGGCTAGACTAGAAAGCCAAAAACTGCAAGGCAGATCCATTTTCCTTTCATCAACGTGTCATCCCACGCTTTGTTCGGTTTAAGTTTCAGAATCATCACTTTGTACCAATTTCAGCATTACAGAACGATTTGTCTTCCATCTATAAAATTAACTCTACATTTTTTTTCCGTCTCCGTGTTTTCGTATCATGTGTTCCAAAATAGATCCTTATGTACTACCTCTGTAACCTTTTACAAGACGTTTTTAGAGTTTATGACAGTGTCAAAAAAACGTCTTACATTAAGTTATAGAGAGAGTATAGTATATAATGATGAACTGAGCACATAGCTATTGATCTTCTTTGATGGCGTTGTCAAGCCGAGTGCTGCTGCTCAAACCTATGCTTCCTCCTCGAGGCGCTACCAATCCAGCAGCATCTGCCGTGATCTCCAGGAGCCACCGGCCAAACCACACAGCTCATCTGGGACATGGCCTTCCCCTTGATCCACACTTGGGCGCCACTCGCCATGAAGCATACATGTCCATGCCCATGTCATCATAACAGCGTGATTGAAGACCAGCCATGGTCTTGCTGGGGTTCTGCTCACCGTGAAGGCCATGGTCATGGAATAGCCTTCACTATATTATGTGCATCAGAATCAAGTATGCACACATCAGACGTCCCATTCACAGAGCATTGTCTTCCATCACATCATCCTGATGATCACCGGTAACTGCAGACAGCTGCAGCAGCACATCATCAACAGGAGCAGAATCAGGACGAGACGTGAGTGACCCGATGACGAAAGAATGAACCTCCTTCTCGAGCTCGATCCAGCTCTTGCCGGTATCCTTCCTCAGACCCATCTCCCTCATCTTCTTCATAACCTTCGCTCGATCATCCCATCGGCCTTCTGCTGAGTAGATGTTTGATAGCAAGACGTAAGAAGCAGGGGACTCGGGGTCCACAAGGAGCAACTTCTCAGCCGCGTATTTCCCGATCTCCAAGTTCTGATGGAAGCTACAAGCTCCCATTAAGGCCTGCCAAAGGATAGCACTGTCCTTGAAAGGTCCATCCTCGATGAATGACTTTGCGTCGTCTAACTGACCAGCTCGGCCAAGCATGTCGACCACACATGCATAATGTTCCACCCTTGGGAGGACTCCGTACTGCGATGACATAGAATTCAAGATCTCCAGTCCCTTCTTTGCTGATCCAACATGGCTGCAACCATGAAGTAATGATAAGAACGTGACATCTGTGGGATTGGCACCGTCGGCTTTCATGGATTCAAACAGTTGAAAGACTTCAGAACCCTGGCCATGCCGCGCAAAGGCTGCAATGATCGAGTTCCATGAGATTGAGTTCTTGCTGGGCGTCTCATCGAACACTTGGACAGACTCTTGCAGCTCACCGCACTTTGAATACATATTGATCAGACCATTGCAGACATATATGTTCCTTCCAAAGCACTTCTTGATGACCAGTGCATGGATTTGCTTCCCAAGAGCAATTGGCGCGGAGGCACCGAATGCCCCCAGAACTGCAGAAACCATGTTTGTATCAATGCAAATTCCTCCACCCGCCATCTCAGCGAACAATTCGAACGCCTTCTCTTCCAGTCCATTTTGAGCAAATCCGACCAGAATGACTGTCAAGAAAATTTCGTCAGGCTGCCGACATGCACGGAACACACTCAGAGCATCATCCATTAAGCCGCATTTAGAGTACACATCCATGAGCCCGCTCTCTACATGGAGGTCGGTCGCGAGTCCAGCCTTCACAATAAGGGCATGAATCTGCTTGCCTTCCTTGGCTGCCAGAGATCCAGCGCAGGCTAACAGGGAGCTCGAGTATGTCGCATTGTTGGCGTCCACAGTGCGCCTCATCTGTCGAAACAACAGGATACTGTCCTCGTAGAGCTCTGCTCGAGCCATCCCAGAGATCATCGCCGTCCACGTGATGACGTTCCTCCCTGTCATTCCCTGGAACGCCCTCTTGGCCGAGTCCGGAGATCCACACTCGAAGTAGGCGGTCACTAGCGCGTTCCCGATGGACACCTCGCCCTCAAACCCACGCGAGACGACCAGCCCGTGTACCATGGCACACGCGGGGAGGGACACTGCACGCGCGCACACAGACAGGACTGTGGTGAAGGTGGCGTGGTCGCACGAGAGGCCCGAGCGCAGCATCCGCCTGAACTGTAGGAGCGCGTCGTCGGCGCCGGATGACGAGGCGGCGGCGGAGGAGATGAGCGAGTTCCAGGAGATAGAGTCCCGGACGCGCATTTCGTCGAACACCCTGGCGGCGGCGTCGTGGCGGCCGCACCTGGCGTACATGGAGACGAGCGCGTTCCAGGCGACGAGGACGTGGCGGAGGGAGGGGTGGAGCGGGCATAGGAGGAAGTGGGCGGGATTTTTGACGACGGTGGCGTGAAGGGCGGCGCCCAGGCGGTGGTCGGCGGCGCGGCCGCAGCGGGAGAGGAGGCCGCTGAGGTAGGCGTAGTTGAGGAGCGCGGGGACAGCCATTTTCTTGAGGGTCATGTACATGCTCAGCTTTTATATTAACAATAATAAAAAAATTGCGGGGAAGATTATTAATTTCCGAATAAGAATAATATTGTTACTACTGTACCATATACGATACTGTAAAACATATTTAGGTCAAGTACTAGCTTGAAAAAGAATCTATATTATGAGACGGAGGGAGTATTATTTTTCATCGATATTCTGTACGGTGAAAGAAATAGGATTTTACTTTTTTGCGGGTAAAAAATAGGATTTTACTATTTATTATTTTCTCTCTTGATTCAAATTAAGTTTAAAATTTGTGTGTTGGAAAACTCAAGTTTGACCATTAATTTAACATACTAAATGTGTTTTATCTTTCATAAGAATTATATCATGGTATTCGTATTTGGACAAAGTTTCGAATGATATGATTTTTATGACATATAACAAATATATTTTCATCAAATTAACAGTCAAGGTTAAATCATGCATTCTCGCAAAAAAAAAATTAAATCATGCAGATCACATGAGCAGACGAATACTCACATTTACCAGTGAGCTTTCTAACTTAACGATCATCCCCTTTTGCGAAAATGGCCAAAGCCACTTTCTCCTTGATCCTTTCGACATAGCGGGGCGCGTTGCGGGTCGCCAAGTTGATATTTCAGGCGGCCACCACCTTTGGATCCTCCTCCTCCGGCTCCAGCAACGCTACGAGCGGATCCATGCGGTGGCGGGCGACGAAAAGGGCGGGAACAAGGGTGGAGAGTGACAGCAATCGGCTGGAGAGGGTGGCGATGCGCGGGCTTGATGCGGAAACAATGCAGATATGGCCAAATGTGCGGGCTCCGGGTGGGGATTTGGGTGGACCGGGATTGTTGGAGTCCTACGTGGAGGAGGTCCGGTCTCCCGCAAATCCGCCCCAACTTTGGATTTGGTTTGCGGGATTTTGAACGCGCAGACATGCCCGGGGACGTATGCGGCACCACATTGGATGGCAAAAAAATGTCCGAATGTTTTGCACACGGATTGGAGATGCACTAAGTATGACTTAAAAAGCAAACATATAGTGAATGAGAGCAAAATAACTGCATGTTCATTAATTTGCAGCAGCGGTTCAAATACTGCCTTCGGTTTAGGTGTGGCTTAAAATAAAATGTTACATAAAGGAGGGTAAATGAATCATATTTTCCTGAATTTATGTCGGTAGTTCAAATAGACCATTGGATTTCAGTATTTTGGTACATCTTGTACAACAAAAATGTTGTATTTTTTATCAAACGTTTTGGTTTGCGACATAGTTTGCATCGGCCAATCGGCTACAATGTCAATCGTATCGCTCTTTTAAGACCACACCTGGTCTGAGCACAGTATTCGATTTTTGAACCTTGATCATAGCAAAGAAAATAATCCAACAAAATTTCTGATTTATTGCACTTCTGAGAATTTAAAGAATCGTTTGTTACCTAGTTGTACAAAGGGCGGCCAAGGGCCACAATCCCCCGAAAAATGTTGATGAATGGAACATTCTGTGATTTTAACATACAACATGCTCTAAATGACACCTAAGCTAAAGCTTCCAGCATTGAGATACAACAAAATACAACATGGCTCGGTTTTTGCCACTGTCAAGTGTATTTGCCACCGGGTAGATGGAAAAAACCCACAGGCGTTATTACCATTTTTCGACTGAAACCCCCCATGCTTGGTTTCACCGGGGCGCTCTTGGTTTCTAGGACGGAGCGATAGCAGTTTCTCACGCCCACAGCAGACAATCAACACCCAGTTCAAAGTTTGTCACGGGACTGTCGCCGAAATCCTCGCCTTGGTTTTGGACATCATGGTTTGTGTCGACGTAGGGCTCAGATAAATCCAATGACCTTACAGAGGGGATGGCATGCTCCTTTTGGATATCTGATGACGCGGCCGCTGCTTCTTCCCGATCCAAAACAACGAGGAAGTCATCTTCGAATTCAAATGTCAAGAACTTGTCTTGACAGGCTACACATTTGTATTAACGGTAAGATTGGCATGAATAAGTGGCTTTAGAAGGTTATTCAACAGGAGGCAGCCGGTACTTACTGTCCACTAGATGAGCAAGGTGGTGGATGTTCTTTATCATAGTTCCATTTAGTTTTATGACCTGATAAAATTATTGATTAAAAGGAACATTAGCTGAATGCAAATGCATAAGAAGATGGCTAGAAGTGGAAGAGACAAGAGGTTTACTTGTTGATTGCCCATGTGCTCATACCCGATGTTGACATCGTTCGCCAGTACCTGGACAACATTGATAACTTAAGAACGTGATAACACGCAGCACTAATACTAGTCAATTCATCTAACCACGAAATACAACACACCTGAGATACAATTACAATTTGCTCCCCTTCGAAGGTTGATAGAGAGTATCGTGCCTTCGCCAACAATTTTAACTGTACACAAAGACAAGATATCAATAACAGTAAGAGATTGCAGATCTTCCGAAAAGGTAAGCTGCAGGCAGGATGGTCATGTGGAATGATCTTACCCCTAAAGTATCTTCACACTCTTCCCTGCAAATGAAGATAAATTTACGTGTTAGTAACTACAACCTTTCTGACACCAAGCACGGATTGAAAGAGGAAATAGTTGGTTACTTACTCTATAAATGGTTCTGTTAAAGGCGTGAAGACAAGGCCGGCAACTATCAGGTAAGAAGGTTGACCCCCATCAACATTGAATGGCACCTTATTTGAGGATGAAGAAAATTGTGAAATCGGTGAAATTTTTACATTTCTAGTTTTAGCCCATGAAATGATCAAGGGTTACAGTGTCTTACCAAATGTTTTCTTGGATGCAAAATGGTTTGCACTTTCATGATGTTGCCTCCCCGAATGATACCTAGTTGGGCAACATCACCTGCATACCTGATTAATAAAATAACATTGTTTAGTGCAGTTCATGCTATCATGTTGGAACATTTTATTTTCTTCAGATGTTAAAGGATGTCACTAGTGTCAAATTCATATGATCCACATACAGATTAATGGAACAAAATTGCAATGCCTCAGATGGAAAAGGCTTGTAACTTTGGTATTCAGATCAAGAGGGAGCTTCGTAGGCATTACACAAGGGTTTTAGGCAAATGAAGAACAGTGCACATATAATAAAAGACTGCTTAGTTCTCCATGATTTTGCACTACTGAATCACTAATGAAGGTTCAGAAGGTAACATGAAATAGAAACATGTCAATGGGTGATTGCATGATTTTCATTTTACCCATCCATACAAATGACAGAGAATGTGACATCTATATGCATCTGTACACATGTTGAAACAAAGCCCACTGGTTATGGCTGTCAAAATATAGATTTGTGGTATTGTGCCATTATGAAATTTCAGACCACTAGAAACTGGTGAAAAAAAATGTTCTGCACTAGAACAGAACATAAATAAATTAATAAGGTTAGGAAAAGCACTTCAAGATGATTAAGAAAATGATAGTACTTGTGAGGAATAAGATAAAGCACTTACTTTTGACTTGTGAGGTAGCGGAAAGCAATTCGCTCAGTGGACCGAAATGGTACTGTTCCTTCACATCCTACCGAAACACCATCGAAACTTGTTATCACATCTCCCTGGAGAAAAACAAACACCTGATCAGCTTAAAAAGGAAGCAAATGTAGCAAATACCGTTCTGGTAACTATTAATTCAGAAAGATTCATTTGCGCGAAGAAAACCTAAAGGTAGCAAGTCTATGAACTCCATCTAAGAGATGCAGATGCACTTTACCTTTCGCAGAACACTGCTGGCTGGAGCTGTAGGCTCAACCCGGCGGACAAGAACACCCTTCAACCAATTAAAATGGCATGTTATAGGAGAATAATGAAAAACGTAGAGAACTATTCAGTGGTAAGGACAAAACTGAGAGTAGTTTTCAGAACATACGTTTGTTGGATATAAATCAGTATCTCTTTATTTAACTGTAGCATTTTGTTATGTAGGGAAAATGGGTTATTGTGGTGTAATCTCTACCAGACATAGATAACAGAATCCTACACAACACACTGACTACTCTCTGCTAATACAGATGTACATCTGCATTTAGACAGTAGACACGATACAAAGTGCTGCCGTCAATGACATGGATCTCACCAGAAACTACTGGCTAAACCATATGGAAATACATGTGCCTTTCTGTGTATGAGAGTTTGTTCGAAAATCTCTAATAAATCTCCATATCCACAAGCTGAAGCTGAACACATATTGATAGCATACCTCACTTGAAGGCACCTTCAAGCTTTCACGCAGTGCTGGGTTTTCCAATTTCTGAAGTAGGACGCCCAGGCAAGGAAATCCTGCATAATGTCTGAACACATTGAGGACATCAACTTGAACATACAACAGCAACTTCACCCTCCGAAAACAAGCATCTTATCAGTCATCACACAGTTTTACTAATGAATGCATGTTCGGTGAGTACACATTACGAAAAACTTGTAAATATATTTAGGGGGTGAAAAAGGCTTCAGAAAAATGCCAAAATTAATACAACGCTAAAGTTTAACAGGGAGCCCGACCAAACAAATTTTGCAAGCAAATGAACAGACTGTAATAAGTTATATGTCAATGTATAATTAAGTACTTAAGGCACAGTTTTTGGTTTTGTTTCCAAAGATATATGTACGTTACCTGTGTATTTTCCATTTTTCCGATAGTCATTCAAGAAATGGGATACAACTGTGGTTGGAATAACATATCCAATATTTTCAGCTTCATCTGACCTGAACACCTAAACAAAAGACAGCATGAAGAAAGGGAATAGAAATACAAGATAAACATTCAACAGTGTAGACACATATCTGGGTAAGTACATTCATACCAAATGTACTTAACCATTTGATGTTCATCAAAATTACGCATTAACAGGGCTTTGAGTGTATCTTTCAGGCTTGCTAATAAAAACTTTGGGAAAGATAGTCTTTTATTTGAGTAGAAAAGCAAAGTGGTCATCGCTTACAAAAATGTTAAATGATGCAATTCTAATCCATGATTAAGTAAATCTGATCTGAGTTGATACAGCAAAGCCATATAACCTGGAATTTTCTGAACCCAAAACCAAAACACTTCCCCTCATGTCTAGATGGAAGCCGCAACTATTTTTATTAATAGCACGGTGGCTACCTCTTGAACTTGAGACCTTATGCCTCTGATACCATCTGAGGAAACATTAAACTTGTATTTCCATGAGGCCATAGACCGTATGTACTCACACTGACACACATACTGGTGTGGTAAATAACTAGATATGCAGATAAACCCTTATACAACAGGGATATTACATGGCTAATAAAACCACGACAAGTATTTTAGAACTGAGGGAGTACATCACTTATATCCACAGTTCCACACATCAGCTATGTAAGCAAGTAATCAGTGAAAGTACCTGAAATGCTACTCCAATGCATTCCCCTTGCTCATTAAAAGCCGGTCCACCGCTGTTTCCTGCCAGAAAGCAAACAATACCAAATACAATATCGATGCTTAATATGCCCTCTTCAAAAAAAAAGAGAGGAAAGCCCTTCCTAAAGCAAATCACAAGTTCAAGGTAAAAGCAAACCTGCGTTTATTGCTGCATCAATTTGAACCCCAAGAAGATCTGATGTTCCATGCGCATATGGTGTGACCTGGGCTATTCCAAATGTAAAGTAGTATAAGTGCAACTATAGTAAAGCAATATTAAATGCGAATATCAACATACACCTCTGAAATAATTCTGAATTTACTGTAACTTCGGTGAGTGGCATGGAACAGAATGACCTCTATTTTGCACCCCCTTCGTTTGTTTCATAAGGCATATACGAATTTTGGTCAAACAAGGTCATGAGACCAAGAGAATAGTACAGTTGACCTTTTGAAACGAAGCTACTGTAATTATAAGCCTAATATTTGGAGACAGACGGAGTAACTGATAACTACTTACCTACCAAACTAGTTAAAACTATTTAGCTAATGTTAGAAGATGAGGGTCGTTTTCTGACAGCAACAAAAACTCGTGAGCAACTATTCCAGAAAGACATGTTGATAACTATCATGGAAAGCAGTCTAATTTGTTTCCACATCCTAGAAACATGCGCTGGAGAAAAAGAGAGTATTAGCTATCGAACAGCTATACAAACATACAAGGAGTCGAGGACTTTTTGGATAGCTGAGAAATAGGGCAATCATTGTATGCATGAAACACCATCACTTTTCTCCTTGTTAGGGGAAGAGTCCTTTCAAAAAGTGCAATGTAAAGAAAACTTAATGAGCCAAGAGATAGCACCTCAATGCGTGATACAACGCCTTTTGTCACAGATATAGTGTCTCCACCAAGAGGATACCCGACAACAGTTACTGAATCCTGAGATAAACCATCAGAACAATGTCAGATGGCAAAAGAAATGGAAAAATGATATATCACTCAATATCAACCCAGTATTGTACATATCTTTACAAATGTAACTACAAATAGTACTCCCTCCGTCCGAAAATACTTGTCATCAAAATGAACAAAAAAGGATGTATCTAAAACTAAAATACGTCTAGATACATTCCTTTTTATTCATTTTGATGACAAGTATTTCGGGACGGAGGGAGTAATAACGAAGGCCTGGTTCATTTGACGCTACTGTCACTTTTTCAGTAAGTACATGGTACATTCGAACGTTACATAGTTAATTACCTGAAGACATGGCAAACGACCAAGTTGAAGTGGTTCTGTACCTCGCCAGAACTCTTCATTCTCGACAGAGAGCATCGCAAGATCACATTCTGTGCCTCTAGCTAAGACCTGTAAACTACTTAATCAGACAACCAAACCAGATTTTGGAAGAAGTTAATTAAAGTTGCAACTAATAACCAAAAATCGTATTTCAAAAGATATTAGTAACATTAACTAGTAGCAAACCTTTCCAAATGTTAGACAATCAAATCATCATCCGATGAACTTATTATTTTCTCTTTAGATTTGTAAGCAATCCTATGTGCCTACTGTAGAGACTCAGACCTTACCAATCTAGAGGAATGTGGCCAATCAAAAAAATTGGCAAGCCAGATTTGATATGCGCAAGAGAACATAACAGTAACAGCAGGATTCAGGAGTAAGAGGTTTACTCATTGGTGAGGGAGTGTCTTATATAAGAACGCTCTAAGCATGTGCCGATGTTCAGGTAATCCAGATTATGTGAGCACACTTTTGGATAAAATGTCGATAAAGCAGCATAGTCGTAGGGAGAGTACCTTGGCGACGTACTTTTTGTCATCTCCTCTTCGCTTTACTTTAATCTGTATATAAAAGAAGACTTAGTTTAATATTGTAAATGGCATAACTAAATCATTAGCCGCCAAAAACAAATGGTACAACATATTGAATTATTGTCAGAACTTTTGAATTAGTCTACTCTAATCCGTACTGGTTATTCAAAACTCCAAAACTAAATAATCCCAAAAATTTCAGAGAAAGCAATTTAGAGTCAAAATACATGTTAATGGTTGAACTGAAACTTCACAGTTTTAGAGCCACGACAAGATTTTAGCCAAGTTGGTGCAGTTCTTGCATTACTGGAGCGCCTCAGAGCTGAAATTAGCTTCATTCTGTTTACATCCCATGCTATGATGTGATCATGTGGATAGTACACCCAGCTAAATAAGAATATAAGATTTTTTTTAGCCAGGTTTCGGGACAACTTACAGGTCATTCAAACTAAAATCAGTGACATAATTGATTGTTCTGCCTAAGAAGAATGTTAGGAAGCAATGCTTATTCAAAAGAAGGTATATACAAAAATGTGGATCCAAAACTCTGTTATAAAATAAAAAGAAGAAATTCATAGGTATGTCTAATTAAGTAAGCACCTGGGTGTCATGTTCAACGCAATGTGCATTTGTCAATAGTTTGTTATCACCAATCATAAAGGCACTGCAAAAGAGATGTGTATTAAGATAAGCAGAAATTCTAAATTCAAGACACGAGGATCACCACTAAAATTATAATTGAAATGAGTGACTGCATCCAGATATGCAGATAAAGGTTAAGGTATAAAAGTGAGACTTGCTTGTTCAAGACTTCAAAAAGGATGCCGGCCTTTCAGAATGAAACAACAACCAGATATGTGTTACAATTTACTTGTGAAGTTGTCCAGTCAGTTTGTGAAACATAACACAAAAAAGGAACACTACATCACCCATCTAACATCATTAAATCAATATATCCCTAACTGCAGCATATTGAATCCAAATGCTTAAAGCCAGTACCCTTTCCCATCCACTCACTAAACACACAGGACAAGGGATGTCACTCAATAGTCAGTGCCGAATATAAAAAGGTAAATGAAAAGAACTACCATAAACAATCTGAAACACTAAAGATCTGACGTCAGATTTTTAGGCATGGCAAATCTGATGTGTTCATGGCAATTTATGTTGGTGCGATGATGGCAAATTTAGTTTGCAAGCACAACAATTTTCTAACAAAAAAATGAATTGAGGTGGATTTGCCGTGCTCGCCAACTAAACTTGCCATCCTCGGAGAACATAATTTGCCATGAAAATCGTTTGATATGCCATGGTAAATAAACTGACGTGAAATTTGTAGCGCAGTCCTAAACAACGTAATCAACTAATCATATATAAGTATGAGGCCAATACTTGCCTCCCAGTGCTTGAATGTTGCCTTTGCTTCTGCCAAGGAAGCCCATAATCAGGTCTAATATGAGTGCAGTAGACCTAACAAGAGATCAAATAGTTAAGCCTGACAGACATGGTTAATAAAAATAAAGCACAGACTACAACACAAAATCAAGGTAACATGACCTTTTGACTTTGATCAGGCTAGAGCACTATGCTTGACAGACATACTTAATTACTTATACACACAGTACATTTATAATACCATAAGCAGCATCTAGCACAGATATCAAGTTCCCTCACTAAACTAGCATTGTCTAGCATCATTGACAGCCAGGACATATTCTTGAGACCCACCTTAACAACAGCATTAAGGAATTTGTCCTCTTCAAGATCCTCGAAATCAGCAACCTAGCACAGCACATAGTTAGCAGAAAATACATGCAACTTATGATGTCATCGATCACAACACTGAGTGCGACAAAAGAGTTTGCAGCAGTTTACCACAAAAAACAGAACATTTGTGGATATAAGAATTGGGAGATATTAGTGTGATTGGTAACAATAGCTAATATGTCCACAGAAATAGATCACAGGGCAGTAAGAACGCACATTAAGGATCTCAGAGACGCCGAAGGAGAATTGAGAGATTCTAGACAAAAGTGTAGGCATGAGTAATTGCTGCAAAGGTGAACTTACATGGCAAACAAAAGGAAATGTGGCTCTATCAAATGGTGAATCCGGCAATTAAGACTGCAATGTTCAACTTGCATACCCCGAAAACAGATACATACGACAATGGAGAGTACTGAATTGTAGTACGAAGCACCCACCCAATCCAAACAGCAAAACACTACCCTACCCTGCTTACAGAACCAGGAAGCAATTCGATACTACTCCATCCGTCCCATAATATAAGATCGTTTTGCAAGCTAAACAGAAATGGGTATTTTGAAATGTTGTGTTTTACATACAGAAATGTTGAAATCTAGATGGAGCCAATTGGAATGTCCATCCTAAATTGGAGTAGTACGTAGTTCTACTTTAAACTCTTAGCACTGTACAATGTGGACAACCAAAGACATGAAATTTCATTGCGCTTCGTACCTGCGACTCCTTGAAGTCGACGGAAAGCCCCTTATCCTTGCGCGTTGACGACGCCAGAGAGCCCCCTCCGCCGCCACCGCCGCCTCCGCCGCCAATGCCACCGCCCCGCCGCTTCTTCGACGCCTCCTCCACCTGCGAACCACCCCAAACGAGACCCAGCACGTCAGACAAGCGGCCCCTCGACCCGTTTCTCGGGGACACGGGCGGCCAACGAACGGAAGAAGCGCACCTCGTCGAAGCGGCGCGTGACGCGGCGGGAGGCGGGCGGGTGGCGCGGCGCGCAGGCGACGGCGGGGCGGAAGCGGCAGGAGCATGACGGTGAGGAGGAGGCGGAGGTGGAGGGGAAGGGGAGGGCCGGGGAGGCGAAGAGGGCGGCGAGGGCAGCCATTGCTTCTGCTGCTGCTGCTGCGCGTGCTTGGAGGGCGCGGTTTGATTGATTTGGGTTTCCCTCTCGCCGCGACGAGGGAGCTCAGCTCCTTATCCTCTCTTCAGCAGAGCTGAGAGAGAGTGGAGCAAGCAGGGGGGGCACGTGCGGGGCGCGTGAGATAAGGGATTTCGTAAGGATAACCGGCCGGAAGGCCCAGAAGTACCGCGTACCACCAGTCCACCACGTTGGTCGGTCCATTTAGCACTTCCTCTACTTCCATTTCTATTTATTTTTCCTTTTTTCTCTCCATTTTTTGTTTTTTCCTTTTTTATGTTTTATTTACATCAAAAATGAAATCCTTATGTGTTCAACTTTTAATTTACTGTTATATAAAAAAAATCCCTTCTACAAGTTTTTTTTATTTTGTGGGTAATACATAAATGATTTTTCAGAGATAAATGCACAGTTTTACTTCACCTTTTTTTATTCGTCTGTTTCCCTTTTGATATTTTTTTTGTTTTGATGTGCATGAGTATCTATTCTGAGATACAAAAACATTTATTCTGGAAGAAATTAACAGTTTTTCCACGCTACTAACATCCTTTTGAGATATATGAACATTTTTTCAGACATAAGAACATCTTTAGGTAAACACATGCACATTTCTTTTTTCAAATACATGGATATTTACTTTAATATACATGAATATTTATATTTTATAGAAATCCATATTTCAAAAACAATTTATAAAATTAGAAGAAAGCAGACATAATTTTAAGATTTATAAAAACTTAAAAAGTTAAAACATTATTTCTCAATGGGTTGCGCCAAATCAACATGGCAATAGGTACCCGCTAGCCGCGAACCCGACAGGTAAAAGCCCTATTAGGGTAAGGGTTTGGAAAAATTAATTACCCATGGTTTTATAAATGGGAACAAATATACCCATCAGGTAAGCCAAGTACAAGTATGGGAAGGCAATACCCATACCCGTGTATCCGCAGACCCATATGCTTATTCATTATGATAGTTAGGCCCTATATGTGTCATCCACTAAAAATGTGAAAACCCTAGTGTTGCTTTACCCAGCCGCAGCCTCGGCCGCAAATCCCTCCCCGTACCCCTCCCGCGTCGTTAATCACACCACAGAAACTCCCTTGCCCCCATCTCTCTCTCTCTCTCTCTCACAACAAACCCTAGGGGGAGGAGCCACCGGCCGCCACCGTCGGCTGCCTGCAGCGATGCGACCGACCACCTCCCTCATCTCCTCGTCTCCTCCCTTTACTCCACGCAACTAGCAGATCAGACCATCTCCTGCCTCCACCTCTTGTCCTCCACCTCATCTCCTCCACGTGAGCACCACCGGGCTGCAGGAGCACCTCCTTCTGCCACGCATCGAGCTCCAATGGGTAACACATGTTGAAATGTTGCATTTTCCATACGAAAATGTTGAAATGTTGTGTTTTACGTACATAAATGGGTATTTTTAAATGTTGTGTTTTACGTACAGAAATGTTGAAATTCTAAAATAATAGATGAAAAAAATGTGAATTTAAAGGTGACTGTGATGGGTATTTTTACCCACTATTACCTGCAACCGACTGGGTACGGGTATGGGAACAATATGGAACCCGGGATGCATGTACGGGTTTGGGAAAAAATATTGGGATGGGAGCAGGTTTGGGCGAGCATTACCCGCACCTGAACCCTGCACGTGCCATGTTGAGCGCCAAATATGGACCATGGAGAAATGCTTCAGGCAGAACGGGCCCTTCTTCCTGCAATGGGTGGCAAACATGAACTTCCCTCCTTTTCCGTCTGAAGTCAAATGGATCAACCCCAAATAAGTATGGACTGCTTTTGTAGTTTTATTTTTTCTATGTTATTAGTTTGTCCTTGGTTGTTATCTACTTCCTAATTACCTTTGTATTATCAATTGTATCTATCTTTGTAGCCTTGTAGGTTTTTACTTTTCTATTATATTATTTTATTCTCCCCATTGTTATTCCCCCCTTTTTGTAAAGTCCATTTTGTTTGTTTTATCTTTCTGTTTTTATTTATTACATTGTTGTGTTTACTAGTTGAATATTTGTTTGTTGTTACAAAATAACAAACTCAGAAAAAAGAGTCATTGATCAAAATATCACTGTATGCAAGGTATATGTTGCATGCGGCTTATTACAACATTGCAATAAATACCATCTTTTACTTAAGAATAAAAATAATAGGGGGACTCATACTAAAATTCCAGGTGAACATGATTCAATCTGTAAAAAAGTTTACCCTGGTATGCTTGACCAAAGAATATCACATGACTTGAGATATATATACGAAGGAAATATGCCCTAAAGGCAATAATAAAGTTGTTATTTTATATTTCTTTATTCATGATAAAGGTTTATTATTCATGTTAGAATTGTATTGATCAGAAACTTAAATACATGTGTGAATACATAAACAAACACTGTGTCCCTAGTAAGCCTCTACTAGACTAGCTCATTGATCAAAGATGGTTAAGGTTTTCTAACCATGGACATGTGTTGTCATTTGATAACGGGATCACATCATTAATGATGTGATGGACAAGACCCATCCGTTAGCTTAGCATAATGATCGTTCAGTTTTATTGCTATTGATCTCTTCATGTCAAATACATATTCTTTCGACTACGAGATTATGCAACTCCTGGATACTGAAGGAATACCTTGTGTTCTATCAAACCTCACAACATAACTGGGTGATTATAAAGATGCTCTATGGGTATCTCCGAAGGTGTTTGTTGAGTTGGCATAGATCAAGATTAGGATTTATCACTCCGAGTATCGGAGAGGTATCTTTGGGCCCTCTCGGTAATACACATCATAAGCTTCTAAGAAAATACCTAAGGAGTTAGTCACGAGGTGATGTATTACGGAACGAGTAAAGAGACTTGTCGGTAATGAGATTAAACTAGGTATATAGATACCGACGATCAAATCTCGGGCAAGTAACATACCGATGGACAAAGAGAATTACGTATGTTGTCATAAGGTTCGACCGATAAAGATCTTCGTAGAATATGTAGGAGCCAATATGGGCATCCACGTTCCGCCATTGGTTATTGACCGGAGAGGTGTATCGGTCATGTTTACATAGTTCTCGAACACGTAGGGTCCGCACGCTTAACGTTCATTGATGACATAGTATTATATCAGTTATGTGATTTGGTGACCGAATGGTGTTCGAAGTCCTGGATGAGATCGGACATGATGAGGAGTCTCAAAATGGCCGAGAGGTAAATATTGATATATAGGACGATGGTATTCAGACACCGGAAGTGTTTTGGAGGGTACCGGGTACTTATCGGGTCATCGAAAAGGAGTTTTGGGCACCCCCGGCAAAGATACACTACAAAAAAATACACTTCCGTGATGATACATGTTTGTCACAGTAGGTCACGTTTTCTGTCATGCATGTACATCCATGACGATTTTATGACAGAATCAAGATAGTCATACATGTGCTGTCGTAGAAGTGTTCCATGACACTACCAAAATTATCATCATGGAAGTGTCCACTTCCATGACGATAAATCGCGTGTCATAGAAGTGCTTTCGTGAAGGGTGACCGACACGTGACATCCACCGAAACGGCTCGCCGTTAAGCTATTGGGTCCGGTTTTGGATCCGATAACTCATTAACAGCCCGGACCAATGGTGATTTTCCACGTGTAAAATTCTCATTGGCCAGAGGAAACACGTGTCTGCTCCTCGGTGGGCCAGATGTCGCCCGTCCATTGGAGGAGATATGCCTATGATGTGTCGACACGTGGCAGGGCCCAACAGAGGCCCATATAGGTTAAAAAGGCCGGCCTAGTCAAAGGCCCGTAGTACATACTCAGGTACTAGTGGGCCAACCCAATAATGGCCTGTTTAATAAAGGCCCATTTATGGCCCGAAGTCAGATCTGGCCCGTTAATTGTTCGCCGAATGTTTGGGCCCAATTACAGCCCAGTGACTTTCGGCCTGCTAGAGGCCCGATGTAGACATGGGCCCATTTCATCCCGGTGTGTCTTTCGGCCTGGGAATGGCCCGTGCTGCCCATTGGCCGTATATGGTCCGACGCGACATCCGGCCTACCAACGACCTGTGATAAAGGTGGCAACAGTTTAGTCCAACGTGACTTTGGGCCTGTTAAAGGCCTGTCGTATAATTCGGCTCGTTGATGCATGTACTAAGCTTTCGGCCTCTTAAAGGCACATGATATCAGTGGGGCAACTAAGGCCTGAGATATGTTTTGGCCTGGTAACGGCCCGTCATATAACTGGGCCAAAAAAGGCCCGGTCTACATTTCAGCCTGCTGAAGACCCGTCGACGACTAGTGAAAATTGAGGCCCAACATGCATTTCGGCCTGCTAAAGGCCCATGGTTTCTTTTGGGCCGTAACAGGCCAGTAGAATATTCAGCCTGTCAATGGCCCAATGCTACGTGGGCCAAACTAAGCGCTGGATCCACAAAAGGCCCAACTAAAATTTGGGCCGAATATATGCCGGAGTAAGTTGTGGGCCTGGCGCAAAGTGTGAAGGCCCCAATCATTCAGCCCCAAGAAAGATGCAGGCCGGCCCAATTATGGCCTGCTAAAAACCAAGCCCGTTAGAGATGAATGTTTCGGCCCGGTCGACTACATCAGTTTTTTTTCAGATAGCGAATGATAGCAGTAATTATTAGGAATTAAGTACAAACCTACTCTATACAATAAAGAAACTACGTCATAGTAACTTAGAATAAACCTACACTATACAATAAAGGATTTATGGTATATTACATCCACTGGGCTTCGCCACTAGTGATCATAAAGCGCAACGAAGAAGCAGATTATAAAAACTGGGCACCATTGCAGCATAACAAAATAATACGGAACCGAGACCACTTCCAAGACAATTCAAGAAAGGTTAGCCTTGCGCGGGAACTATTGCGCAAGCTACTGAGCAAGGCTGTGAGACTGGCCTAGCATGTCGGTCATAGCTTCCAGGTGTAGCTGTTTAGTAATGAGGTTCACATTGGTGTTCTCCGCAATCTTTCTTAGAGATAGGACTTCAAGTCGAAGTTGAGTTGCAGAATGCCTTTCTGCTGGAACTTGGGACTGAAGAAGTCAAACTGATCCAGACAGTGAATTCTGTGAGCTTGTCTGACTGCTAGTCTTAAGTAATTTGAACACTGCATCAAGACAAGACTTTGGGGTTGTCTCGCTATCTTCAAGATGTTTTGCCTTCTTTGCTGCAATATATGTTGGGTTTGTCTCACAGCCTTCAGCAGACTTGTGCATGCCATCAGGCATATCACCCTGAAACAAGCAGAGAGATGACATGTTTTGCACATGTATAAACAAATATGATAACTGTGCTATCAATTCCATCCAATTTCAAATTAGAAAATAAAGAATAAGTTCAAAATATCAATAGCATAATTTGGCATTGTTCATAATGCAGGGAGCTTCACCACACTACTGGATTACCATGTCAACATAACAAGCATAGATGAAGGGTAAAGACAATCATTGTATCTATTTTTGTTAATGTGCATGGCATGTTGTTCATATCATCAGCCACATCAGTAAGATAAAATAGGAGACGACAAGGTGCAAACGTGGGCTGCTTCACCACACACTGGATTATAGATCCACAAAAAACAAGCATACATATAGGGAATATTGAGTAATGTGCATGGTATGAATAAGGAATTTGGTTTTACAAGTAAAACTTGGAACTTACGGTTCTTGCAAACATGCATTTTGATAAAAAAAACAGCAAACTAAACAGCAATAAACGATAGGGAGTATGAGCAAATTAAACAACAGTTGAGGATAAAGGCTTTAGAAGGACTGACTTACATTAACAGTTAACACCGGCTTTATAATGCCCTTATCCATGTCAAGGGAAGGATAACTCAAGAATTTCAGCACATAATCTTCTTCATAAGCATTGCCTATACTCTACATTTTGTAGAGAGTAATTATAGATATGATAATACTGTAAGGGATAGAGGATAATGAAGATAAGATGCAGATTGATGCTACATAATCAACTACCAATCCCTGGAAGTACAAGCGTTACAGGAAAAAATGTACTGACAAGAGAAATGGGCTACACTTCTGCACTGGCATTGTCTGTGTATTCAACTTCTTGGTAAGATTAAATATAGATCTGATATTTTTTAGTAAATGGTGGGCGAGGGAGATAAGATGCAGAATGGTACACTATGAACCAATCCCTCTTCCCATAATACAAGAGTGTTTTGAACACTGGCGTACTGTACAAAATGTTCTTATATTATGGGACGGAGGTAGTAGCTGTTAATGTAAGTAAAGTGATAGACGATGTTCAGTCCTTACAAGAGGACTGCAAAGCTAAACCTCTTCAAAAGCATTGGGTTAATTCTAAATTTATGTAAGAGTCCATACGGATCTTATAATATCCACCAAATGGACGATAACGAGGCTAACATGTGCAGTGATGCTACATAATCAAACAGCTATGAAAGTAAGTATGGTCATACAGGGCAAGTGGTACTCACTAGAGCAATGCAGTGTGCAGTATAGTTGTGAGATTTTGTGGTCCCTTGAGAATGAATGTTCTTCTGCTAACAGTTTTCGTACTAGTGAGACGTTAAGGCAAATGCAGAAATGTAGTTCAAATTGTGATGTGATATCATAGACAGTACCTTACGCTGCAGATGAGACCAATGTGTAACAAGATTATTCCAGTCACTATCAGATAAATGTAGCACCGGAGACTTTACAGAAATTTCGTTTAGAGGCTTGCCATCGAAATGCGCTTGCCTCAGGTAGGAACGATACTTCATCAACAAGTGCTTGAAAAGCGCAACCAACCCTTGCTCGTCTTGACAATCCAGTTTGGTCCTCGCCTATTTAAAAGAATGAAATCTCGTGTCTTCTGTCAGCAGAAACATATGCAGTAATTACCATGAATAACATTAGTACATTACTTACACGTAAGTTGTGGAGGAAGACTAGAATTGTTCTGTGTCTGCGGTATAATCTTCCATGAAGGAAATATGCGCACAAAGTTCCTGACAACAATATAAGCTTCGTCTTCTAAACTGGAAAGAAATGGAACAGGGGTCCTATTTGCTGCAATTGGGGCTCTCTTTGGTTCGAAAAGGGATTTGGCAACTGGATTTGGTGTACTCTTTGCTGGAATGGGGGTTTTGCATCGTAGAGCTGGTGCTATGTCAACTGGCATCATCATACTGTTTGCAGTAGTTGGGGTCTGCTGAGTTGGGGCATCAGAAATGACCAGTGTAGTAGGGCTAGAGTCTGCTAGAGTTGGGGTGTTTTATGGGTCAGGTGATATTACAACTACAGCTAATGGGCTATTTGATTTATCAGGTGTCACTACCTTTTCCAAATACTTTGCTTGTGCTCCTCTGCGATCAGCAATTGCCCTCTTCCTTTTGAACGTCTGATACACAAGAACAACATTTGAATGGATAAATATGGTATGATGACAGATGGAATATGTACTGAAAATGGATAGGCAAGGCATATTCACATACACGATGTGTAAACTAAGCTATAATGGCAGTGCAACAAAGTAGAACCAATGCAAAGCATCAGTTGCAAGATATGTGCGACCAATATAACCTTGGAAAGTTAGAGCAAGCACCTTGATGGGTGAATAAGATAGGGCATCTGCCTCTGACTCGTCCACTAGGGAGCTAAATTGACTTAGGTCTCCCTCTAGCTCAGAATCACTGTTAGGATCATATTCTGAGCATGAATCTGTAGGTGGAGAGCATTTGCGCTGCATTGCATCCAGACTTGATTTCAGTCCCTTAATGCCAAGTTTGGCAGCCATGACATTGTTCTGCTTTATTCTTTTCATGCACGCAAGCTCATAATCATTATGATGCTGCTCAGAATCTGAGATTCATGAAAACATAAAAAGTAGTCAGATTATCTATGGAATGCATTGCGGATTCAACTCGAAGAGTGTCTCCCTATAAACCCCTGCATATGCAAAGTTCACCCCCCAACCGTGCTGACCAGACCACACACAGAAATACAAACCCCTTATGTCTCTATAACAGGCAGACACACATTTCAAAACTGAAGTAGGAACATTAGAATCATATCAAATTCGTATTTAAACAAATAAACTAAGGAATTATGAGTGGCATAATGTTTTGCTTCAAGGCTGGAGTGTTGGTAGTGCGACACAAAGCAAGTAGGCAGATTGTACTCCATGTAAAATATCGTAGCCTATGTAAAAGCTGGAAATGACACTTTCTTTCTATACAATGCAGTGTTCGTTGCCCACACATGATGGAAGAGATCACATAGAGAAATACTATTCACTCATGTCTACAGTTCCAGTATTTTGAAATAGTGTGGTCCACCCTAAAATAATATTGACAACAAATATGACAAGGCAAGCATAGATGTAGTGAATCAATCATTTACTTCTGAGCTTACTAGGACAAGTATGCAGAATTGTAACTGCAGTAAGAGACCGTCCAAAATCTGAATCAAGAAGTTTGTCTAGCACTTATTGTTTGCAACTAATCGATTGAATAATTGGATATCATATCGAATGAGTAAGAAAGACAAGTAAATTTGTCAACAAACCTGGCCTGCAGTAGTAATCTGGGTCAACATCACTACGACCAACAATCCAAAATGACTAGTGTCTGTTCCTAGGGCCGGAATTTTGAAACCTTGTGAACTTTACAGGTACTAAAGATTACTGAAATACATCTGAACCATTAAGTGTAGGTAGCACTCAGCACACAACAAACCCTAATGACAATCCTGCCTAATGAGCAATGAATCAATTAGAAAATGGGTGACGAGGAGTGGCTGCTGAGTGTTGAGGACGTATCCCAGGATAAATCGGGTTGGCTTAGTGGGTGCTGCACGCCTGAGCCCTGAACGGACTGGGAAGGTAGGCATGGCGGCGTGCCCGGGCAGCGGTGACGCTGTTGGGCGAGTGGCCCCTGACCTCCTGTTAGTCCGGCATCTCCTCCTAGAGTCATGTCGTCCGGGGACGACAAGTCGTCGGCGAGGCATGCGGCTGGGGGCGAGTAGAGATTGAAAGCGCGCAGTAGAATAGAGGGGAATTGGGGCATGGGACGACCCAAAATCTCGGGGTGGGCCGCGGCCCATCGTGGGCACCCTATAGAGATACACACCCGAGCAGCGAACATGCATTTTCGAAACTAAATTAGGAACATTTATCTGACCAACTAAACGACTCTATTTTAATAATATCAGATTCGTATTTGAACAACTAAGCTTGTTTAGCTTGATGGGTGGAGCAGTGCTATTATGACACGAAGCACGTATTCTGATTGTATAGTGATCATAAAAGGGGGAAACCCTAAGCATTTTTTTTAGCAAAAGAGGGTTTCCCCTCCGATTTCTATTAAAGAAACCATCACTGAACCAGCATGATCAAGTAAACCCTAAGCATGATCAATTAAACCGTATTATGACTGTGCCATGGCAGATTTAAAGGTGCAAACCGGAGAAATGATATTTAGCATCCATTGTTTGCTTCGAACTAAGAACTAAATTCTAAGAGCTGAAAAGAAAGTAGAGTAACCAAGTTACAATCTATTTTCTAAGATCTTCTTCTTGTGAGTTGTTTGAACTCCGCGTCATGAGAGGTCAGTACTAGCCTTCTTTCACATGATTGTGTAGTGTGCTTTCATATGTTGTGCTACTTGTACGGTAATGTTGCTTGATTTTAGTGAACTGCACAAATGGAGACAAGACTTCCAATCTGTATGTGCATCGTAATATCCTATTGAGGTAAGATAAGGATATTTCACAACTGTTGGCCTATATTTTGCCACTTTCATCTGAAAATTAACGTCGTTGTTTAGTGCTATACTTGTGCTCCCTAATTGACATGCCAAATCTTATATTGAAGGCAAAGCATCTCTGTTATTGAGCCAAGTGATGAAGGGGAAGAACAAGCGGAAGAAAAACAAAAATCAACTCCCCGTGCTGTAATGAAGCACGGGAACTGTGAAGACACAAGTAATGATATAGTTTTGCATCTTAATTTATTGCTATGGCTGGAACGAGCAATTATTTTGCCACTGATTTGATGCCATTCTTATTGTAATATGTAATTATCTCTACTTGTGCAAACAGGGATTCTTCTTTGAAGATACCATATATTTTGGTGGAAGTGCACAAGAAGATGTTGGAAACATTAAACTAATCGAGGAGTATATAGTAAGCATGTCAACCATAGTACATAACAACAGATGGTTCCGGAGAAGTGCTTGATCTGTATGCTCTACACAATAAGCCTCCTGACAAAGGCTGGTACTCTCCCACGGATTTCATCCATATGATTGAGCTTTGTCATCTCTATTGTTGTTGTGCTACTCTTTAGATACTGTCATGAGAAAGTGGTATTGTCCTTGAGAAGTTCTTCATCTGTGTTGTTTTAAATATTTCCTTTCCTTTTTTTCGAGCAAACAAGGATGCTAGCATTTAGTTGTCCTCTTGCCTTTGCACAACATGATCCTCCTCCTGTGAAGAAGAATATGGAGCACGTGAAGTGACCAGTTCCGATTATGCCAGGATGAAGAAGCCCTGTCTATTTTCTCATCAGAAGGAGCATTTGAAGGATGGTTACATTACTCCCCACAAGACCAAACTAACTACAGCTCAGAAGGACTGACATATCTCCATCTTTTTTGCTATGATGCGCAAGTACAATGTTGTTCTCGGATTCTTTCTGGTGAGTTCCATTTTTGAAAATTGTGCTCTACATGGACCACGTAGGTGCCTATTTAAACTGTCAATTCACAGTACAATTTGCTTTATACTAATCACTTTTTTTGTATTTGTTCAAACAGGGGTGCTCAGCTTGATTTCAATGGGAACTACACAAAATGTTCATGAATACATCAAATCATTCATTTCCACCACAAGAAAGGAGGTGCCGATATGTTCAAGGCGTTGCAACATATAAAGGCAAAGTCATACAAGCTACGCGCGAATTTGGTTGATTTTGGTGGAGTTGCACAAAAAGAACAGCTGGTTTATTTAGCACGAGGTCCCATGTCAATGTCCGAACTGATGGCAAACCCTGCCCATTCCACAATCGTAGGCATTTGATATTTTGGAATGGGAAAACCTTGTCAATTTTGCTCATTGATGTACGCAAAACAACAAGCATTTGACATTTTGGAATGGGACAAATTTGTCAAATTTTGCTCATTGATGTTAGCAAGAAGACATGCGTTTGATATTTTCGAATGGGATGCCCTTTGCTGTCAACAGCGTCGATCGATTTTTCTTTATTCTTTAGTTGTGAAGTAAATATTGGCTCTGACATGTGAATCGTTGAGATGCATAATCATCGATTGTTTTAAATGTTCTCTATGGATTGCTAGGACTGTGTGTTTGATTGCAATGTACATGAATGCTAAAAAGCTGCTCAAACTCTTTGTACTCCCTATGTTCCTTTTTACTTCGCACATTGTGAAAGTTCATACTTTTTTTATAAGATTGGTCAAAGTAGAGATACTTTGACTGCAGACGAAACTTGTATGCAGACTAAAAGGGACCAAAGGGAGTACATGTGAAACTGCTGCAAACGAGGTGATCACCCTGGGAATAATGCTAGTACGTACTCCCTCTGTTTCTTTTTAGTCTGCATATAAGATTTGATCAAAGTCAAACTTTACAAAGTTTGACTAACTTTATAGAAAAAAATTATCATCATCTACAATACAAAAGTCATATGTTATCAAAATTAATTTCATCATTCATCTAATAATGTTAATTTCATAGTGTGAATGTTGATATATTTTCCTACAAAGCTAGTCAAACTTTGTAAAGTTTGACTTTGACCAATTCTTATATGTGAACTAAAAAGAAACAGAGGGATTATTGTTTTGCATGTTCATCCAATGCCAGTGATACAAGAATTTGAACTAATCGAATTAAATTCATTCATACACAGTCAAATTTCATATAAACATGCCGGATTTCCACTAGTAGAAAAAGGACCTAATATGAGACACATTAGTGCCGGTTTGATTTTGAGCCGGCACTAATGTGTCCATTAGTGCCGGTTCCAACGGCTAGCCGGCCGTTCTCATTAGTACCGGTTTGTGGCGAACCTTTAGTACCGGTTCGTGCCACGAACCGGTACTACAGAGGGTGGTGGCAGGGTGTTGTCAGTCTGGGGCCCCTCCAGCACCTTTAGTACCGGTTCATGACACGAACCGGTACTAAAGGTCGATGTACATAAACCCTTCGTCCACCCGAGCCACTCTGTTCTTCCCTTTTTTCCCTCTCCTCTCTGTTCTTCCCCTCTTCCCCTCGAGCTCCTCGCAAATTTTGCCCAAAATTTGTCAAGATTTGAAGGCCACGGCCCATCCATTCAAATGATCACAAAGGTTAGCAACTTTTTCCTTTCAACTCTCATTGCTAGATTAGCTCTTGCAATGCTTTGTATAGTGATTAATTTGGGAGGAATTATATGTGCTAGTATTTGATTTATATGCAATTTGAGGTAAAAAATAACACTTAGTTTGCATATGTAGGTGTGGTTTACTTAGTGCCTTCTAAATCTCCGTCGTAACCACCGTCGATCGCCCGCACCGTCCCGTCGCCAGCACCACCTTGTGGTGAGGCTCTTGTTCATGAATGTTTTACATTACCAAATTGATGTTTGTGTGATTTGGATATATAGTTAATCATATAATTATCTTACCCGTACGTTGTTTGTTATACATAGTGCCATGGTTTTGATATCCATCCCTGTCGGCCCTCGTCCTTGTTATGATTCGGATGTGGTATATTCTCTTTTAAAACTAGTTGTTGCATTTCGTGTTTATGACAAATTATGCCCATCAAGTTGACATGGATATTTTTATCTAGGAGGTATGTGAACCGGAAATTCCAATCGACCCTATTGTCGAGAGGTTAAATTTAGTTGAAAGAGAAAACGAGTATTTGAAAGAAAAATTGAAAAGAATTGAGGGGGAGAAGATGGAATTGGAGTTGCATGTTGCCGATGTCGTCGATGATCACAGGATCAAGATGGAGAAAATGAGGTTGAAGATTAGAAAGATTAGAAAATATGCCATTGATAGTGTGGCTTGGTATCATTATGCTGTTGGATCAATTGTTACCTTAGTTGCGATCTTCATCGCATTTGTTGTTGCATTTAAATTCTTTAGCTAGAGAGTTATTTGTATGTTGCATTTAATTAAGTGCTGTATATGAACTTTATGTATGAACTTTATGTATGAACTTGTATTAATTTGGTCTATTCGGTGTTGTGTACTGAAGATGAGCCGACAATGGATGTATGATGACCGATGCTCTCATGAGTTCATTAATGGCGTGCATACTTTTCTGCGGGCCGCTGAGGCAAACAAGCAGGCGGATGGTTTTATGCCTTGTCCATGTGCTGGCTGTAAGAATGGTCACAGTTACTCTACGTTAAAAACCATTCACGTCCACCTATTTAAGTCCGGTTTCATGCCCCACTATAATGTTTGGACCAAGCACGGAGAAATAGGGGTTATGATGGAAGACAATGAAGAAGAAGAGGACGACGACGGCTATCCTGGCCATGGGTTCCCTGAATACGATGATACAACAATGGGGGAAGAAGCCGAGTCGGCAATGCGGGAAGAAGCTGAAGAAGAGGCATCAGATGAGCCTGCTGATGATCTAGGTCGGGCCATTGCCGATGCAAAGAGAAACTGCACAAGTGATCTAGAGAGGACGAAGTTGCAGCACATGTTAGAGGATCACAAGAAATTGTTGTACCCGAATTGTGAAGCTAACAAAAAAAGTTGGGCACCACACTTGAATTGCTGCAATGGAAGGCAGAGAATGGTGTATCTGACAAGGGATTTGGAAAGTTGCTGGTAATGATAAAGAATATGCTTCCAAAGGACAACGAATTGCCCGAGAGTACGTATGAAGCAAAGAAGGCTGTCTGCCCTCTAGGGTTAGAGGTGCAAAATATACATGCATGCCCTAATGAATGCATCCTCTACCGCGGTGAGTACGAGGATTTGAATGCTTGCCCGGTATGCAGTGCATTGCGTTATAAGATCAGTCGCGATGACCCTGGTGATGTCGAGGGCGAGCGCCCCAGGAAGAAGATTTCTGCCAAGGTGATGTGGTATGCTCCTATAATACCACGGTTGAAACGTTTGTTCCAAAACAAAGAGCATACGAAGGCGATGCGGTGGCATGCAGAAGACCGTAAGAAAGACGGAAAGTTGAGAGTACCCGCTGACGGTTCGCAGTGGAGAAAAATCGAGAGAAAGTACTGGGAGGAGTTTGCAGGTGACTCAAGGAATGTATGGTTTGGTCTAAGCGCAGATGGCATTAATCCTTTTGGGGAGCAGAGCAGCAACCATAGCACATGGCCTGTGACTCTATGTTTGTATAACCTTCCTCCTTGGTTGTGCATGAAGCGGAAGTTCATTATGATGCCAGTGATCATCCAAGGCCCTAAGCAACCCGGCAACGACATTGATGTGTACCTAAGGCCATTAGTTGAAGAACTATTACAGCTGTGGAATGGAACGGGCACTACTAGAAAAACCCCTACTAATGGCGCACCTAGTATGGCCATTAATGGCGCATCTGTGGTGCGCCATTAATAGCACGCCATTAGTAATTTTTACTAATGGCGCACCACCTGGTGCGCCATTAGTATCTGGTATACTAATGGCGCGCCGCGGGTGCGCCATTAGTATAGGCCAGGGTGCGCCATTAGTATGCCTCCCAGGGGCCATGTATATCCAGGTGCTTTGGCATACTAATGGCGCACCACCACTGGATGCGCCATTAGTAACCATGGCATACTAATGGCGCACTTACCAGTGATGCGCCATTAGTATGCTTTGTCATACTAATGGCGCACTGTCATGTGATGCGCCATTAGTATGAATATTAGGTTTTTTTTATTTTTTTATTTTCTGTTTTTTGCACAGGTTACAAAATGTATAATTTGACAAAATATAGACAGCACACATCAACAACAGATTCATCGAATATAATAGAAGATTAGTCTTTGAATACAATTCATCATATTAGTCTCCGAATACAATTCATCATATTAGTCTCCGAATTGAAAAGACCGAACAAAGATAGAACATTATATTACAAGTCTCGAGACCGCGAGTAGCGAGTTTGTCTTCACATTACAAGTCGATATCGATCATCTAAACTACCATCACATAGAAGAGAGCTGCGGTCATCACGATGAGCATCATCACGATGAAACTCGTCTTCATCCGGTTGCTCCAACGCTCCCTCCCCTCTCCCGCTAGATAGCGGGCGTATCTAGATTCGGCCTCGGCCCTAGTGGTGTACCCTTTGTAAGTGTTACCGCTGAATCGGTGAACCTGTCTCCGACACTCCTCCCAGTCATCGTAGACTCCGGGAACCTTACCCTTGTACACGATATACGTCGGCATCGCTATGCACTAGCCAAACGAAACGTTAGTACCAATTCACAGACAATACATAAGCAATATATAATTATGCAACAGAACGATCGGAAGAGAAAAGCAAGACATTAATAGCATCGATTACATCTAAGTTGAACGACTCTCGAAACCAAAGAGACATACTACAAGTTCATTAAAGTTTAATTACAACATGAGCTAATCGATGTTCCAGAACTAGACACAGCATCACTGCTTTCGACTCGACTCAAGGGACCGAAGCGTGGATGAAGCCGCCGTCTATCGTGGGAGTCATGAAATAACGGTCGTTGTCAGCCTGCATTTGTAGCATTGTGTCGATGTCACTGTTGGACGGTTGATTTCTGAGGTAGAACTGCCCCGAGGTATGAAGGACATCTTGATGGATGATTTCCGCAAACTCCGACTGGATACAAAAGAATTCTTGTCGGAGGTCCGCGTCCTGGATTGCCGACACGCTCGCGGCCCAATCTTTGAGTTTACTCGGTAGCAGAAGTTGATGATGGTCTCGTACGATCGCCTGCATGTGATGGATGGCGTAGTAGGCACCCTTCTGACCGCCAGGCGGCTGCTTGACGCAGCAGAACGTCGTATTGTGGGAGAACACGTGCTTGCCGTACTTACGAATAGGCCTGGTGAAGGTGCCTCCAGATTTGGCGTAGCCAGGGAGAACATCATCAAGAACCTTCTTGACATTTGTGTAGTCTACGTTCGACTAATGGTCCGGGTCGAAATACGTGGCCATGGAATATTTGGGGCTTAGGAGGATGAGCGTGCAACGTGTGTCACTGCAGAAAACACGGAATGTTAAAAGAAAAACGATCAAAATGTAAGAATTCATATGTTACGGGCCGGTTGAGGGGAGGACTTACTCGGGAAAGTAAGGCACGAGGAAGTTATCCTTATCTTGGTTTGCCAGAATGACGCCTTCGAGGTAAGAACTCGCGACTTGCCGGTCCCCAGCGCTGCCCAAGATCTTGGCACGCATGTAGAAGGGGTCGACTATCACGATGTCCGGGGTCTTGTCGCGAATGATCCGCATCTCCATACTCAGCGAAAATAGCCGAACGAAGGTGTAGTGCAGCGGATGAAGGTTCAACATAGGGTGGATGTCATCAAAATGCAGGACGATCGTACGCCCGATGGAGTTATCCACAAAGCCCTTGCCATCTGGCACCTTGGCCGCGAAAACTGGGTATGCCACATCCTTCTCCCTGAGACGCCGCTTCTCCAAAGAAAGAACACTGTCATGCAGACTCCGCATAGCACCGGTTGCAGCATTGAGCATATTTGTCGGTAGCATCGCCCTACCCGCCACATGCACCCTCCTCGAGATATCCTGCGGTGAAGGTGGCCCGTCCTGAGCACGGATCGTACTCGGTGCCGGCTGGCTCGCACCCTTCTTAGTCTTTCTTTTGCGTGCCTTCTTCTTCTCCTGTAATGGGACCGAGTTCTGCTCACAGACCGCCTTCTTGAGTGTGTTGGGGCTGATAATATTTCGCACCTCGCCTATCTGAGGCTCGGTGAAGTCGGCAGCTGGAGGCGTCTCCTGAGAGCTGAACGCCAGACGGTGCCTGTTGCAACTTGGCTTCTCCGCGGTACCAGCTAGATCGCACACGTCTTTTGTTGGGTTTGGTTCTTGAGAAGGAGGCCCCATGAAGTCGCCATCATACCCATGATCGGCAAAGTACTGATCGACATTGCCAAATGTATCATCATCGTCGTCGTCGTCGTTCTGATCCTGTGCCATATGCATGTTTGGATCCAGTGGCATAGGGATGTCCGGCACCATTACGGCGGTCTTGCCATGGGGCCGACTTGGCGCCGGCACGACTGGCGGTGTTGTCTTTGGGGTGGTGTCCCCCGCCCCCAAACGAATCTGGCTCTTCGGCCAAAGCAGGGGCCAGCTCAGGCAGGCGCCGAGGGTCATCACGTCTTCATCGTCGGCCCCGACGGGTCGAATCGGAGGTAACAAGTCGTCGCAGCCTGGCAGCACCCGAACCAGTTGAACCCTAAACAAGTTGGGTGGCATCTGGGTACCGTGGAACAAGGGGTTGCCCGGTTGAACGATTTTGCCCTTGGCGACATCGACCAACTCGTTGTTCACGAAGTGGAGGAGAGTGCACGGAACATTGGCGGCGCCCTGCGAAAACATGTAGGGCGTCAGGGATGCCCAGTCAAAGGCAAGGAGATGAAGTCCTCGGCCGAGAGAGGCTTAATTAGTTACCGTGATGATGGCGTCGAGCTCGGCTAATGTCGACGCACCGCCAACGGCGGGCGTGCAGTTGACGGAGGTGCCGCTTGCTGCAGAGGTGCCGGCCGGCGTACACCCGGGTGCATTAAGCTCCCGTGCCGGCGTCGGAGACACCAATGTCGCCTCCGCCGGAGGCACCAATGGCCCCGCCATCGCATTATGCGAGTTGCTGGCCGTGAAGCTAGGAATCGGGGGCGGCCCCTGTTGGCCGCTCGCAATCCACGCACTCAACCCCGAGATCAAGGTAGGCACAAGGGCGGTGATCGTCGCTCCGAGTCGTTGTTCCACTTGCTCTTGGACAATCTCCGGAATCCGCGTCACCTGTGCCTTGAGTTCTTGAACCTCTCGCGCCTGGCTTTCCGAGCTGGTCTTTTTCTCCTTCCGCACACCAGCGGTATAGTATGACCCCCATTTTGTCGACAAGCCTTTGCCGGCCACACGACCAGCTGACGTCGGCTTACTGAGCTTATCCTTGTTCTTCATTACATTCAACCCCCTATTTAGAGTGGTGTCCCAAGGGTTGCTCTTAGTCGACCCCGCGCTACTGCTTTCAGTCGCCTGCGGAAGGAATGTGAACCATTTAGAAATTTGGCTTCATTAATTAGAATGCAACCATATGGAGCTAATTACGCGGGGGTGTATTCCTTACCAGAACAAGCTCAAGCTGCCTGGTCTTCGGATCCGTGGTAAGCTCCTTTGTTTTCGGGTCCTTCTTGTACCGGGCCCTGACAAAGTTCCTGGTCTGCTTGTCACCGTATTTATCGAAGAGGGGCGGTAGGCCTTGCTCGGCACGGTCCGCCTCCTCCTTGTCCCATGTAGGCTCCACCACTCTGTAACCGCCGGGACCGAGTGTGTGTTCCCCTATGTTCAGCTCCCGCATTTGTTTCCCCCACTCACTTGATTGGGAGCTTGCGGTGCTCAAGCAATTGATCTTGAAGTCGTTGTAGTCATCTTCGGTGATCGAAGGATTTTTCTCCTTGATCTTCTGATAACTCTCACCTTTCTCGATCATTCTCTTCACATTGCTTTTCCAAGTAGACAGGGCCTTGCTCATCTTCGTGAGGGCAGCATTGTTCACTTTATTCCCTTTGAGGCTTGTGTTTTCAAATTCAGCGGGGAACTTGTATCGTTCGTGCAGCTTCGTGAAGAGGAGGTTGCGAAAATTCCCTCGGTCAGGATGCCTCAGGTTCTCGGTGTTGATCGAGACGGTGCTCCGGACAATGCACCCGAGCTGAAGCGAGTACCCCTTGACTATTCGTTCGGGCGCCGTTGGATTCCCGTTGGAGTCCACTTCAGTAACTTCCTCCTTGAGGGTGCGGAGCACGATCGGGCGCCGGTCCTTCCGTTGCCTCTTCGGTTGGCTGCCATCTGTGCGTGCGCCGCCATCATCAGTGGTGGCATCCTCGGCGGCACCATCAGTGGTGGCATCAGTGTGGTCATCCTCGGCGGCACCATCCGTGGTCTCAGGATCGGTGGGGAAGGCGGCGGCCTCATACAAGTGAGGTTGTTCCTCCATCTCCTGGGACAGCTCCCAGAATGCCTTGCCGCCCGAACCCCCGGCCTCATTGTTGTGGGCCATGTTTCTCTCTAAATAGAAACAAAGTTTGGTCAAAAAGTTGGTTATTGTCAAGGAACAAGATCATGGTCTCATCATTTAGGGTTTGTCGACACCGAGGCATCCTAAAATCTAAGCTTTTATCATTGAGGGTTTTTCGACGCCGAGGCACCCTAAAAGCCTAACCTTTCATCATTTCGGTTTTTATCGACACCGAGGCACCCTAAAAGCCATGCATTAGTCACAAGTACGCCGGGGCACTTGATCCTACTTAATTAACTACTAAGATACCCCGGCCCATGCATTAGTCACAAGTACCCCATATGTCCTATTTTTAGCAAAGTCATGCTAAAATTCACGGAAAATTTCAGCATGATCTTTGCTGAAAATAGGACATATGGAGTACCCGAATTTGCCGGAACGGAAGTTAATCGACATTCCGGCAAACTCAAGGGCCTCTCGGGGTACCTGCAATATCATCACGACACGATGGTCGGAGACAAAACCCAGCAAACTAGCACCACAATGTGCCTCTACTTTCATATGGATGAAAAGGCCACAATGTGCCTCTACTAGCACCACAATCTTAGTTAACTTCTGGGGACATTAGAAAGTTAACATCCGCCTGATTATTATGAGGACTTCACTGCCATTGTTTACTCAAACTTAAGTTAGTAATTAAAAATATAAAATAGGATAACCCAATGACAGGACTGTTGGTTGATGTCACAAAAAAGTTGCAAATCTCAACATGTTCTACAATTGTTAAAATTATCTTACTGTATTTAGAACAAACTAACACCACAGAGTCTACCAATTCAGGTAGAAGCCATCATTCATTACAAATTTGAATATATGATATTCCAGAAAATAATCTGTCTACAAAATGAGATACATTCCGTTTGAACTACCAAAACTGTAACCAACATTATTACCTAATTATGAAAAAAGTGCAGTACATATAAATTATTTCATCACTGAGAGGAGATAACCAAAAGTTTCCAAGCAATATGATTAAGAAAATGGGATTTAGGCATCCAAATGCCACAAAAGACCAAATCACATTTTTAAACCAAGTTACACAAAGAAAATGCACCTAAGCACCAAGAGGAACTGTTACAACTCCATAAGGTATATCCAAGTCACTGCTACTCATATTCGAAAAACCTAACTCCAATATAACCAGAAAGATTGTAAAACATTATATCTCCCTGCTGACACGAACTGAAAGCGTAACAAAAATACCATCTTCTTTTGTTGATGCGTTGGTGTTTTAGAGTAGAGGTAAGAAAACCGGAGACCATATATGTGGTTTCTAACATATGCAAGATTACTTAAAAATTGGAGATGCAAGATAGTAGTATATAGAAGAAGAAACAAGAGAGAGATGCAAGATAGTAGTATATATAGGTGAGTCAACCTATTATTCTAGGCAGCTGCCTTGCTAGTGATTCGGTGTCGTCGCAACTGGATCCCTCCCACTCGACCTGCGATCTTCTACAAGGAAAAAGTAGTAGCTCAGTCAACTACCATATAATTATACAAGGAAAAAATGCTACTTGGCACAAGTGTAAACGAGATGCTTGAGGTAGCAGCAGATTGAAGTGATAAAGTGCAAAGGAGAAGCTTGAGCTAGTAAACAATTTCTGAATGTTATAAAGTGGGGAAAGTAAAATAAAATTCATGACTAGTCATGGCACTAGAAAAGAGATGAGATTTCACAAAACCAGAGCCAAGCATAGTCCAGAATGTCAAATTTTCAGTTAGTTAATTATTACAGTCCTTTGCTAAAAGAGATGATCCGTCCAAGAAATTTAATACTAGATGCATGCAGTCTGTTGAGGATCTTTTAGTGAATGACTAACAACAAGTAGCCGAGCTTGCCCAAGAAAGATTAGATTCAGAAGTGCTGGCTGCTGCTAGTGAATGGAGCTGACAGTTATACAGTGTCAATTGATAGTAAGTAGAGTGAGATGATCAAACGTTTGTGCTGAATAGTAGTGGCAGTGTAATGTTAACTAAATACAGTTGGCAGTGTATATAGTGTTAATTGACAGTGGCTTGTCCTGGATATAACTCATTTTCTAGGTTTACCTTGGGTAGATAGCCCATGAATGCGGAACAGATACTTACATTCATGCCATGAGATAAACTTATTTTCAGGTATAAACCATGGACAATTACCCGATGATACAGTGCATTTTTCTTTAGTGTATGTCCAGTGCATTTTTCTTCTTCTTTCGTTGAGTAGCATAAATTAGACCTATCATTGTGTAAGATGAAGGAGTACTTCTTATACTCTGTGGCATTGCCATACTTAGCCAAGAGTTCCCATTTCTTATATTCTGTGAGATGCAGTCATCTTTTACTCCAGTTCTTATAGTATTTTGGAGTACATTGCCTATTATGCTGCTTGAAAGGTTAGCATAGGTTCAGAAATGGGGACTAAAAAACAGTGATTTAATTCTCCAATTCAATTTTCTTTTTCAAGTTTAAATTTGAATATCAACAGTAGTGATTTTACACCCAGTTCAACAGTGATTTTACCTCGATTTCAACGGTAATTTCAGCAGCAGAGTCGGGGGCAGGGACTAAAAAATCTTAACCCTAACAGCATAGTGGAGCGCGTCTGTTAGCATGTCTTCCCTTTCTTGTTAGCATGTCTCTCAAAAAGAGAAGCAATGGTTCCGATCCTCTTAATTCTTCAATAATTACATTCTATCAATCATAATGACATAGTTGAACAAATTATATGCAAAATTATGTGTATGAGTTCATCAGTTCATCTACTTGTGCACTACATCTAGTGAGAGAAGGAAGCCCGGTAATGTGTACTGCAAAATTATGAACTCATACGCATCTAGCCGAAGTCATAATGTACTGCAAAATTATGCATATGAGTCAAATTCAGATGGATGGAGATGTACTGGAAAATCACATTGATATACTGCAAAATTATGTGTATGTGTAGTGTAAAATACAGAAGGGGATGAGGTACCTCACTATCTCTCTCTGAAGAAGGCTTGATCAGGGGATGAGGGGTATCAACTGCGGTCGGCCGGCGTCAGGGAGATCCGGCGGTGGGCCGGCGATCGCCTCCAGCCACGGAGATCGCCTCCAGCCACGTCTCCTCCACGAGCAGCTCCGGACTTGGCAAGGTGGAGGTTGCGGCGCGCGCGGGCGAGGGCAAGGTTGGTGTCGGCCCTGCGGCGCTGCTCCGGCGAGAGTGGGGTGGGGTCGGAGGGGAGGAAGGGGAGGATGGGGAGAGGGAGGCGTCGGTGGTG
>NC_057795.1:130083039-130091013 GCF_018294505.1 Triticum aestivum | reverse complement strand
GGGTGCGGGGGGTCGGCGGCGGCGGTTGAGTAGGGGAGGGGTGCGGGGGGTCGGCGGCGGCGGTTGAGTAGGGGAATCGAGAGGGTGCGGGCGGTCGGCGGCGGCGGCCGGTGGACCGGATCTGGCGAGGTGGGATAGCGATCGAGATGGAGGAGGATCGAGATCGAGTGTCCATGAAATTAAAAAATATTCATGATAGTTCAAAAAGTGCCCATGAAATATAATCGAGAAATGAAGTCTACGATTTAAATACAATCGATCTTAGCTAGCTATCTGTTCACAATCTTCTTGCCCTTCTTTTTCGCAAATGGAGTTCTTCTATAGAACGGACGTCCTTTAGGTAGGGTGGTCCTGCTTCTTCTTGTGGTGTATGCTGCTACTTCATCATCGTCGTCATGTTCGATCCTCGGGTCGCCGTACTTGTCGAAGTCTTGCTCATTGGCTACTCCATCCATTCCGATGATCTTCCTTTTGCCTCTCCTCATGACAACACGACTGGGCTTTGGCGGGTCGGTAATGAAGAAGCATTGGTCCACTTGGGAAGCCAGTACCCATGGCTCATTTTTCGCGGTGACATTTGCGCCCGCGGTCTTGGATTTGGCTTCGGGTATAACCATGGTGGTGAAATACCGGTCTTCTTTTATGACGTTCTTGGCCCATCTGACACGGAACATCGGGACCTTCTCTCCAGCGTAGCTCAGCTCCCAGATCTCCTCGATCCTTTCGTAGTATCTGTCCTTGTCGTTACCGGTGTAGGATTCCATCGTTACCCCGGAGTTCTGATAACCATCGCCCTTCATGTCCTTGGCCTCAGTGTAGAATGTGTAGCCGTTGATATCGTACGCCTCATAGGTCATCAGGTTGTGCTCGGCGCCCTGTGACAAGGCGAATATGAGTTGTTCTTCCGCGGAAGAATCCTCATGTAAAGGGTACGACAGAAGCTTCTGCTTGAACCAACGCGTGAAACATGAGTTGTGCTCTTTGAGTATATCTCCTTCCATCCTCTGTTGGCCTCGGTCATTGTACGTCTTCTTAATAAAGGTTTTGTGCTCTACCACCCAAGGATCGACCACGTCTATGTGTTGTTGCGCGACTAGGTTTGCTCTTTCAAAGTCGGCGAGTCGACCCTCGAAGTCGACATGCATTTCGCGGTGACCCTCACGGTGACCCCATCCAGCGAGCCTGCCGAGGTGCCTGTTGACGGGCAGACCAACGGGGTTCTCGATGCCTAGATAATTCATGCAGTAGGAGATGCACTCTTCGGTCAGAAAGCCCCTGGCTATGCTTCCCTCTGGACGTGACATGTTGCGAACGTATCCTTTGATGACACCATTCATCCTTTCGAACGGCATCATGCTGTGCAGGAACGTCGGCCCGAGTTGGATGATATCCTCCAATATATGGACCAGCAGATGCACCATAACGTCGAAGAATGCGGGTGGGAAGTACATCTCAAGCTCGCATAGTATCACCACGATCTCTTCCTGTAGCCTTCTGAGTTGCCTCACGCCAATCGACTTCCGAGAGATGACGTCGAAGAAGTTGCATAGGCCAAATAGCATTTCACGGACGTGCGCGTCCATGATCCCATGGATTGCAACTGGAAGTATCTGCGTCATCAGCACGTGACAGTCGTGAGACTTCATCCCGCTGAACTTCTGCTTCGCTGGGTCTAGGTATCTGCTTATCTTCCCCGCGTAACCGTAAGGAAGTTTTACTCCTAGGAGGCAGGTGAAAAACTGCTTGATCTCCTCTTGACTTAGAGTGAAGCACGCGGGAGGGTAGTCATTTCCGGTCTTCTTGGCCTTTTTGCCTTTGCGACGACTTTCTGTGTCCTGCTTCGCCTCATCATCATCATCATCATCATCATCATCATCATCATCATCATCATCATATATAGCGTGAAGCTCCTACCTGATGCCCATTTATTTCAAGTCTGCCCTTGCTTTCGGCCCATCTTTGGTCCTCTCTGGCATGTTGAGCAGGGTACCAAGCAGACTCTCGCACACGTTCTTCGTGATATGCATGACATCAAGGCTGTGAGGCACACGGTGGATCTTCCAGTACGGCAAGTCCCAGAAAACAGACCTCGTTTTCCATACCTTCAGCAGCGGCTCTGGCGCCTTTTGCTTCTTTCCCGGCAGTGGGCAGTCTTTCCAATTTTTCAACAGCTTGTCTATTTCCTCGCCGCTCCTCGTACACGGGTGTTTTTGGGGTTCGGTTTCACCATCGAACAGATCCTTGCATTTCCTCCATGGGTCATCGTCGCGAAGCCACCTTCGATGTCCCATGAACACGGTTTTCGAAGACCCGGGATCTCTATCTAGCTGGCGATACGTTGTGTCATCCATGCACCTTACGCATCCAGAAAATCCGTGGACTACCTGCCCCGCAAGATATCCGTAACCGAGATAGTCGTGCACCGTTGTGAGCAGTGCGGCTCTCATAGGGAAATATTCTTTCTCTGCGGCATCCCACGTATTGGCCGGCGTTTTCCACAGCGTGTCAATCTCCTCTTTCAGCAGCCCCAGATACAGATTGATGTCGTTCCCTGGTTGTTTCGGCCCTTCAATTAGCATACTCATGTGAATGTACTTCCTCTTCATGCACAACCAGGGGGGAAGGTTGTACATCCACACGAACACAGGCCAGGTGCTATGTGTGCTTCTCTGGCTGCCAAACAGATTGACTCCATCGGTGCTCGCGCCCAGCACGATGTTCCTTGGATCGTTCCCAAATTCTGGGTATTCAAAGTTCAATGCTTGCCACTGGCTCGCATCCTTAGGGTGACTCAGCATCTTGTCTTTTTTATCTATCTCCGTATCATTTGCGTCATCTTCTCGCTTCTTCTCCTCCCTATCCGCGTGCCAACGTAGGAGCTTTGCTACCTTAGGGTCCGCGAAATACCGCTGCAGACGAGGAGTGATCGGAAAGTACCACACCACTTTTCGAGGAGCTTTCTTCCTCTTCTTGTATCGAGTGACACCGCACACCGGACATATGGTAGACTCCGCGTGCTCGTCCCGATAAATGATGCAATTGTTCATGCACACATGGTATTTCACGTGCGGTAAATCCAGAGGACACACGATTTTCTTCGCCTCCTCCAAACTGGTCGGCACTTGTTCCCCTTGGGAAGACGTTCGTGCCAGAATGACATGTTCTCGTCGAAGCATGCGTCGGTCATTTTGTGTTTTACCTTCATCTCCAGAGCCATCAGCGTTACTTTCAGGAGGGTATCCTCGGGCCTGCATCCTTCATACAATGGAGTAACCGCGTCTAACTCAAGTTGATCCATCTTGGCTTTCTCTCGGGCGGCAGCTCTTGCGTTATCCGTCTGCTTGAGAAGCAGCTCTTGAATATGAGGGTCCTGCACCCAGCCCATCGATGGTCCAGCGTCGTCTGCTCCGCCGGCATCATCATCATGTCCTGCATCTTCTACATGATGACTGTGTACAGCATCACCGTCGTGATCATCTCCTGGGGATTCTTCGTCTTCTCGCCCCCCCGAGCCGCGGTGGTTGTCTTGCTGCCCTTCCTCATTTCTTGCCCGGCCCCCATGGACGACTTCGTAGTCATCTTCATCACCTTGCCACCGATAGCCATCCATGAAACCACGCAAGAGCAGGTGGTCCCGCACCTGCCCGGAATCCGGGTCCGCAATAAGGCTATTCAGCTTGCATCTTCGACACGGACATCTTATCTCCGTCTCGTTCTTTTGAAGCATCTCGGCCTTCGCGGACCTCAAAAACCTATTCACGATGCCTTCGGTCATCGTGCAGACCATGGTCGCCTGCGGGGTAGAGCAAAACGATATTTTAGAACCAAGAAAAAATTTGGCATGACTTTCCCTAAAAATAGGACCAAAAAGAATGCTTAATGCCAAAATTCTCACCGAAACGGAAATGAATCAACATTCCGGCAAAATATTGGCAACTATTGCATTTCAAATACCGGTACACCTCCAAACACAAACACATATGCAACACCACAAACATATGCAACACCACGAACATACATAGATCTAGCTAGGCCATAAAAAGTGCATGTGCACATTGTTGTAGGGAGAACAACATAAATATAGCTTCCCCCCTTACTTACCTAGCAAAACAAGGTAACTTAACCACTTAATTTGAATGAATCTATGGTGGAAATGAGGTGAAAAAGAGGAGGCACCCGAGACAAGGAGGAGGCGGTGGAGAGAATGAAGTGGGGAGAAAGTGAGTGTGGGAGGAGAGGCTGTCCAAAATATCTTGTTGCTACCCACTTACTAATGGCGCACCATCAACAAATGCGCCATTAGTAATCCAGGTTACTAATGGTGCACCTCCTGGTGGTGCGCCATTAGTAATTTTGCAAAAAAAAGGAATAAAAACAATAATAAAAAAAACATTAGTGGCGCACCTTCTGGCTGGTGCGCCATTACTAGTTACAACTAGTAATGGCGCACCACCAGTGGATGCGCCATTAGTATGTTTGGACAGGCGCACTAGTTCAAAAAAAATTTGGTACTAATGGCGCACCGTGGGCAGGGTGCGCCATTAGTAGTTTCAACACTAATGGCGCATCAGAAGGTGGTGCGCCATTAGTATATACTAATGGCGCACCACATGTCTGGTGCGCCATTAGTGTCATTTCCATCTATAGCCCTTTTCCTAGTAGTGGGGTGTACATGCGTGGGATGAGCACGGACATGAAGAATTTAAACTAAAGGCGTTTCTCTTCTTGACCATCAATGATTGGCCTGCTCTCAGTAACCTTTCAGGACAGACAAACAAGGGATACCGCGGATGCACGCACTGTTTGGATGATACCGACAATATATATTTGGATAGTTGTAGGAAGAATGTGTACCTGGGACATCGTCGATTTCTTCCGACAAGGCATCCCGTAAGAAAGAAAGGCAAGCATTTCAAAGGTGAGGCAGATCACCGGACGAAGCCTCGCCACCGTACTGGTGCTTATGTACATGATATGGTCAAGGATTTGGAGGTAATCTTTGGAAAGGGTCCTGGCGGAAAACCTGTTCCGAAGGACGCTGACGGACGCGCACCCATGTGGAAGAAGAAATCTATATTTTGGGACCTGCCATATTGGAAAGACCTAGAGGTCCGCTCCGCAATCGACGTGATGCACGTGACGAAGAATCTTTGCGTGACCCTGCTTGGCTTTTTGGGCGTGTATGGGAAGACAAAAGATACACCAGAGGCACGGGAGGACCAGCAACGTATGCACGGAAAAGACAGCATACATCAGGGTCAGGCCAGCTACGCTCTTACCAAAGAAGAGAAGGAAATCTTCTTCGAATGCCTGCTCAGCATGAAGGTACCGTCTGGCTTCTCGTCGAATATAAAGGGAATAATAAATATGGCAGAGAAAAAGTTCCAGAACCTAAAGTCTCATGACTTCCACGTGATTATGACGCAACTCCTTCTGGTTGCATTGAGGGGGCTTCTACCGGAAAACGTTCGATTAGCCATTGTGAAGCTATGTGCATTCCTCAATGCAATCTCTCAGAAGGTAATTGATCCAGAAATCATACCAAGGTTACAGAATGATTTGGTGCAATGTCTTGTCAGTTTCGAGTTGGTGTTCCCACCATCCTTCTTCAACATCATGACACACGTCCTAGTTCACCTTTGCGAAGAGATTAACATTTTGGGCCCTGTATTTCTACACAATATGTTCCCCTTTGAAAGGTTCATGGGAGTCTTGAAGAAATATGTTCATAACCGTGCTAGGCCAGAAGGAAGCATCTCGAAGGGCCATGAAAATGAGGAGGTCATTGAGTTTTGTATTGACTTCATTCCTAACCTTAAGCCGGTTGGTGTTCCTGAATCGCGGCATAAGGGCAGACTAGAAGGAAAAGGCACGCTAGGAGGGCATCAAATAATATGTATGGACGGGCATTCTCTCACTAAAGCACACTACACAGTTCTACAGAATTCCACCTTGGTGGCTCCGTATATGGAGGAACACAAGAATTTTCTACATTCCAAACACCCGGAGAAGTCTGACGACTGGATTACACGCAAACAAACGAGGACTTTTGCCGGTTGGTTGCAGAAACGTGCCCTTAATGATGGCGATATTCAAAATGACCTGTACTCGCTGTCCCAGTTACCATCTTCGAATATAATGAATTTCAAAGGGTACCAGATAAATGGGAATACATTTTACACGATCGCCCAAGATAAGAAGAGCACCAACCAAAACAGTGGTGTCCGCTTTGATGCAACAACCAACACGGGAAAGGAAACATATTATGGTTATATAGAGGACATATGGGAACTTAACTATGGATTAGGTGATTTGAAGGTCCCTTTGTTTCAGTGCAAATGGGTCAATATGACACGAGGCGGGGTAACGGAAGACCCGCAGTACGGAATGACAACAGTGGATCTCAACAATCTTGCGTATGCAGACGAACTATTCGCCCTAGCCAATGATGTGGCGTAGGTTTTTTATGTGAAAGACATGTCTACCAGGCCGAGAAAAAGAAAAGATAAGGAAGCGAATGGATCATACGATGAGCCAAAGCGCCACATAGTTTTTTCAGGAAAAAGAAACATCGTGGGAGTGGATGACAAGACAGACATGTCAGAAGATTATGAAAAGTTTGATGAAATTGCTCCATTCACAGTGAATATTGACCCGAGCATCCAGTTAAACGATGAAGATTTTCCATGGCTACGGCACAAAGGGACAGACGCGAAGAAAAAGTTTCACACCCAAAGATCTGGGATGTGATCGGCTTCACTATCATCACTTTCTTCTATGTTTCACACCTAGGAGGGAATGCCTGTAATAGTTAGGGTAGTTATGTGTTTTGACATTTGAAACACGAAGAAATTTTATGTGCAAACAAATTCTTTTCATGCATTTACTGATTTTTTCTAGCTAATAAATGACCCTGAAATTGAAAAGCATTTCAAATGAATGCAGAAAAGGTTGAAAGTAGGCATGGTATCATAATTTCATACAAATAGCATGTGCAAAAAAGTAGAGAGGGTTACGGCAAAAACTGGATGCACTTCGTGTGCAAAACGGACAATCTCTTTCGAAGTATCAGGGTTTCCGACGAAAACTAAATTGTTACAAAGGCATTTCATTTTTTAAATAACCCAAGCATTACCAAATTGAATATAATGATAAAACACACTAATATTAAACATAAGAAAAAAGAATCACTGAAAAAACTTTTTTCAAAGTTAAGTTATTCACAAACTAGTGATTCACACAAATTTCAAATAATTCAAAATTTAAACTATTCAAATTTGAAAACTACCGGCACTAACAGAAAGTTTGTAATTTTTTGTACCTAAAGCAAAAATATTCACAAAGAAACTCTAAATACAGCAAAAAACAACTCAAAAATAAATAAAACAAAAATAAATGAAGCAAAAAAATTAAGAAAATAGAAAAGCCCGCCTACTGGGCCAAAGCGGCCTGCATACGACTAGGAAGACAACCTTTTGTTGGGCCAGGATGTAGGCCCGCAAAGGCCCAGTAGGCCCACTGGGCGAAGAGGACAGGTAGGCCCAGTAGGCCTGCTTAGGAGAGGAGCTCGAGAGAGCTACCACACTGGGGCTTATAAACCAGTGCGGTAGCCCCTCGACTAGCGAGGTGGGACTAAACTTGCGCACCGCCTGGAGCTAGCGCACCCCCTTTAGTACCGGGTCGTGGCTCCAACCGCTACTAAAGACCCCCTCTTTAGTACCGGTTGGTGCCACGACCCGGTACTAAAGGGGGTGCGCTTCCCACCGCTTGGCCTGGCCAAAACGGACCTTTAGTACCCGTTGGTGGCTCCAACCGGTACTAAAGGTCCATCCTATATATACAACACTTGAAAAAATTCAGTTTCCCTCTATTTCTTCCCTCTGATTCCTCCCTCCGTTGCGCCGCCCTGCCCCGATCGACGCCGTCCCCGTCGACATCGCCGCCCCCGCCCCTCGTCGCCGACCCCGGCCGTCC
>NC_057795.1:130077202-130082587 GCF_018294505.1 Triticum aestivum | reverse complement strand
ATCCCGTCGCCCCATCGTCGCCTCGCCGGCGAGCTCGCCCCGGCCGCCATGTCCACACACACACACACACACACTACACACACGCACACACACTACACACACACATTAGTTTATTTGTTATAAATTTTTCTATTTTTTAGTTATAGAAATGTTAGAAATTATTCTGTTTTTTAGTTATATAAATATTAGAAATGTTAGTTATATAGAAATGTTATAAATGTTTTCTGTTTTTTTGTTACAGAAATATTTATAGAAATGTTAGCAATTTTTCTGTTTTTAGTTATATAAATATTAGAATTGTTATGGAAATGTTAGTTATATAATCACGAAATTTTGGAATTAGTTTTAGTTAGATGAATTAGATTAATGTCAAATTGTTAGAATTTGCATATATATAGAATTTTAGTTATCACAATCCAATCATTTAAAAAATGTTACTTTTTGCGGGCATATAGTATTTGTTCTCGATGATATGCCCGGCCTGCATCCTCGCCGTCGACCCGTTCGCGACGACGTCCTGCTTCAGGGGACCCATGTCCGGGACTGGGCTTCGCCGGGCTGGCACTGGGAGGTGCTACCTGGAGGGGCGCGCCGCTTGGTGAGGAACCCGACCTCGGGTCCCGTCGTCGACCCTGATCTTCTTTGGTGGCGTTCGCATGGGCCACATTCGGTGCAGAGGCAGCCGGCCCCGTCGGAGGTGGTGCATCGCCATGTCAGGGAGGAAGATGAGCACGTCCATCACTACATGGCTGCTATGAACGACGTCAGGTTCTCCACTACTTGGCGGGTTCTTTGGGCAGATGACCGGAGATATGATCCTGTGATGGTTCCTTCTCTTTGGGTGTGCACCGCCCGCGCCCCAGGAACCGCGAGTGGCGCCCTAGATTCTTTTGTAGTACTCGATCTTCATTAGGTACCTAGCCAGTGATGTATTCGATATATAATATTCGAGACGATGTATTCGAGATTATATATATTAAGACGATGATGTATTCGAGATTATATATATTAAGACGATGATGTATTCGAGATTATATATTCGAGATGATGTATTCGAGATTCAGTTTTTCCTTATTGATTAATTGCATCCATGCATTGTAATTTGAATACTAAATTGTTTTATATTTCTTCAGTATTAATTAGTAAAGTAAAAGCTATGGCGGACAATACCGGCAGAGAGAGAGAAGAGGAATTGTTCGACATCATACGCAACCCTCACAGGCTAGATGATCTGAATGAAGATGACAGCTCCCAATATCTGAACAATACCGGAGAGGGTGATGAAAAGATATTCGATCTCGACGACTGAGCTGATGAAGTCATGAACTATGATTATGATGACATAGACAATGTTTGTGATGACACAGACAATGCTGATCTTCAAATAACAAAGACTACCGGCGATGTATATTTATATAAGCATGCATCCTGGTGATCATCACATGTTTTTTTATTGAAGATATATTAACGAATCGATCTTTCTTCTTTCGGCCCCCCGGATCGAGCAAATCTGCTTCTACAGACAGCAAGACAAAGCGAGGCCCGGGTAGATTGTTGAAGGATGGTGTAAAGTACCACATCGAATCCACCAAACTTAGTGGTGAACCCCTCACGCCTAAGAACGTTGTGGACAAGTGGACTCGTCATTGCGGAGTTCTTGTGAAGGACAAACTCCCGATCTCCATTCAAGAATGGAAAGAGCCAAAGACTAAACGTCCAGGTGTTACTTGGGTCAACAACAGAGCCAAAAAAGACCTGGTGAAATCTCTGATGGAACATTTCACCTTACCAGATCATTTCACTGAAGCAGATGTGGAGAAAGTCAAGGCCGCTGCTCTTAAGAAGATGGCAATTGCATTCAACACCCACAAGAAAACTGTATGGGCCAACTACCTCGCTAATGAAAGGAAGACTCCAGTTTTCAAGGGGACACTGGAGAAGCAAAGAGAACACTGGGACGATTTCGTGACCTTCAAGGATTCAGAATTATCTAAGGAACGGTCGATGAAAAACAAGGCAAATGATGCAAGAAAGACGCAGTTCCATAGGCTGGGTCCAGGTGGCTACGCGGTGGGATTGCCTAAGTGGGATAAGTCTGAGCAAGAGATGGAGGGTGCAGGGGTCACTCCGATTACTAGGAGCTGGCCCCCCAGGTGCAGAACTTGGTTCTATGCGCATGGGGGGGCATTGGACCCGAAGACAGGCCTGGTTTCGAAGAAGGCAAGTCTAAAAGGAGCCGAACAAAAGATACTTGACGCAATAGAAGAAGCTCGAGCGGGGTGTTCACACCCAACAGAGAGAACGACGAGCTTACGCGCGCCCTGGGAAATCCTAAACACCCGGGAAGAACACGAGGCATGGGCGTTATTCCCTGGTATGAGGGCTTTTCGGACTGGAATGACGACTACATGTCCCGTGCAAGAAAGAAGATGGAGGAGGAGAAGAAGAGGAAGTTGGAGGAGGAGCAGAGGAAGCAGGACGCAGAATGCCTTCAAGGCCTAGAAGCAAGGCACGCAGACCTGACACTCAAATTCTAGCAGCAGCAGCAGATCGACTCACTTAGCCAGGAAAGGGGTCTCAGCAGCGGCAGCAGCAAGCGGATGATCGTCCAGCATTGGATAACACCGTCCCATCCATGCCGAGAAGCAGCATTGGTTCTGCCCTGGGAGACACACTGCTGGATACATACCCTGTGGATGACATCATAGAGAACACTAACTGTGAGCTACACTCCAAATGAAGAACATATCCATGAAGGTGGCGGACGGCGTTGCTTTTCCAGTTACCCCCGAAGCAACCTACCATTGCATCCCGATTCAAGAGGGCTATGCTCGTGTCATGGTTGATGAAGTGGTGGACCCATATTCGGGGCTAACGCTTGACATTCCTAGAGGTGAAGACGAGTGCACAGTCGGAGAGGCCATACATCGTATCATCCTATGGAGAAAGGATTGCATCATCTTTCAAAGTCCACCAACACCGCGTCGTCTGCCGACTCCTCCTCGAAGTCCGCCACCGAGTCAGCAGACTCCCACTCCTCCAAGTCCACGAACGCGTGAGATGACTCCTCCTCGAAGTCCGCCACCTCCTCCAAGTCCCCGAACGCGTGAGCTGACTCCTCCGGTTTCAAGTCTGGCACAGCGTCATGCCACTTCTCCAGTTTCAAGTCCGGCACCGTGTCAGGCCACACATCGTCAGTCCACTTCTCCTGGTCCAACTCCACATCAGCCATCTCCGCCGTCTCGGCAATCATAGAAGAGACATGCCACAGCTTTGGTGCATAGCGGTATGAGTCGAGGTAGTTCAGGAAGTACAGGCGGAGACAAGCGATATAAATATGGTCCAAGCCTCGCTCCTCTTCCTCAGAGGCCTTACGACATGACTAAGGAGCAAAACGCAGTCATAGTGCAAGCCCAAGTGGATGCCCCATTTGGACCGAAACCGGCACTGCCACCAAAGGAGAAAGTGCCTGAGAAAGTAATTGACCACTTCATTCGTATGGCTAGAGAACCAGCTCCCAAGCCTGTTGACTCGGACTATGAGCGCCAAATCAGGAAACTACATCGAGAATGGCTAAAGAAGGAAGCGAGCTCGAGCTCGAGCCAACAAGCAGCTAGCAAAAAATGCGGGAAAACCGTTCCCCAGTTAGGAGAACAGGCGGCGCAAGCAATCCCCCCGCTTGTTGTGCCAACAACACATGAGAGGAGTAGTACGCACGCCTAATATTATTGTGGGAAAACCGTTAGCGTTCCCCAGCATGGCGATGTGGTAATAACGGAGGATCATATAATGCAGGCTCAAATGCTCAATATCTCTGTTGGACAACTCCTCGAAATCGAGCCCATGCCTATGCTTAGAGAATCAGAAATAGCATGGAAATATGTCCGGGGCCAACCTTTGGTCCATCCAGACAAGGTCAAGAACCTCCCAATGAGAATGTATCAATTGCATCAATGGTACATGTACATTACCAAGATTTCCAATCGAGAGTTCCTCATGGTGAATGTCAAGCATGAGCATTATTACCATGAGAAAGCTCTGACCATTGAGTATCCAGAACTATTTCAGTTATTCAATCAAGACGCACTCGACAAGTCTATCGTCAGTTGCTATTGTCTGTAAGTGATTTCTTTCTGTAATTTAAGTCTCAAGCTAGTTATGTAGTGATAATTTTGATCAATCATTACATGTAATTATCCTCACTATATTCTTTTTCTGTGGTATTATATGCAGGATGAAGATGTATGAAATGAAAAAAGCTGGACGCTATGGCATTGGGTTCATTGACCCAAATACCATTAATGAGGACATATGGAAGATTGAATGTTGTCAAGCTGCTGTAGAGGAAAGCATGCTAGAGTTCTTGAAGCGCCTCAATAGCAATGAAGATATACTACTTCCTTACAACTTCCCGTGAGTCACACTGTCTTGTACTACAAATTCTGTTTTTGCTTACTAGCTACCTAGATGTTAATAATTAAGTGTATATGGTTTATGGTAGTTGATTAATTTTATGCACATGCCCGCTTAATTAAGACATGCAAGCATGTGCGTATGCAGTTGGCACTAGGTCTTGTTAGACATTAAATTTGAGGAAGGAAAAGTTGAATTACTGGACTCACTAACTAAAGAAGATAAAGACTACACCATCGTGAAGGGGATAGTCAACAGGTAATTTCAGTCATTATTAACTATATCTCGGCCTATTAATTATTAGTTCGTCATTTCCTGATATGAACTATTTAATAACCCCTTTATTAATTTTCTTTGCCAGCGGGCAGGGCATGGGCAAAGTTCATCAAGGTGACTCCAGGCAAGTGGCCAAAAAAGTTGTTTTGGCATCGACCCAAGGTAAGTAATTAAGTAGTACTAGCTAGCTACCATCTCTTTAATTCTTGTTTCAATATCATTAATTAATTATCATGCTTGATTAATCATTATCTGATTCAATTCCATTCTCATAAAGGCCCTGAAGCAGGCGCCGGGGAATAATTTGTGTGCATTCTACGTTTGTGAGAACATTCGCATGATGACGTGCGAAAGGAGCAGATCTGATAGACAGGACTGGGTACGTTTATCAGAACACTATTCACACCATTATCGATATCTAGTCACACAACTAACACACATGCATATTGATCTCCTTCTTAACAGTTCAGAGAGGTGTGGGATAAGCTCCTACCAACGGAGCGCATACTAGCACTTCAAGAGAAAATAGTCGGATTTTTGCTCGACCAGGTCATAGATCCCAAAGGAGAATACTATTACCCGCTACCGCCCCCATGAACCACTTGTCATCGTGCTCCAGAGGCACCAAAGGCAACATATGTAGGAGAAATTGTATATATGTATATACATGTGTATGTGTGAATAATTAATGGTGTT
>NC_057795.1:130065294-130076884 GCF_018294505.1 Triticum aestivum | reverse complement strand
GGTTCTACGTACGAGAAAATCTATTTATATATATGCATAACGTGTACAATTTGTAGTATCGTGAAATACCAGCAAACCAAAAAGAATTGAATGGAAAATAAATCAAAAACCACCTCAAATATTTAGTACCGGTTGGTGTTACCAACCGGTACTAATGCCCTACGCACACACGGGCTTGGCTCGTGCCACGTGGTGGCACTTTAGCGCCGGTTCATGACGAACCGGTACTAAGGGGGGGGGGCCTTTAGTCCCCACTCTTTAGTGCCGGTTGTCAAACCGGCACTAAAGGCCGTTACGAACCAGCACTAAAGGCCGGTTCTACACTAGTGTTCATTACGTTTCATACATTCTTCAACTAAAAAGGGGTGCGCTACAGGTATAATTAATTAACCGAAGCTACCCACCTGTGTCCGGTTGAGCCGAATAGAAGCTTCTTCTCCAGCGGACTGAGCTTCAGTGACTTAACTGCAGGTGCAGTTGCATAACTGACATGTGGCCCAAATGCCTGTTGGGCCAACATGTCAGTCAGCCAACTGCACCAGTAGTTAAGTAGAAGCACTGTCCTTCTCCAACATAGCTCTCCGACTCCACGTCACTGCCAAGAATCTAATCGGTCGTCAATGGTCAACCCGCCTGGCTTGGCTTCAACCGGAGGGTAGCAGCGGTGGCCTTACTTGGACCCGAGCGGCGGTGACGTATCATGTTCTACTTTTCCTCATTTTCTGTGTGGTGCTGCCTCGTTGGCAACGGGGCGGGGCCTCGGCAGAGCCGGCAATGTCCTCGGTCTTGTTGCATGCGGGGCGGCGCCTTAGCGGAGTGCTGCCTCAGCGGAGCTAGGGAAATCCTCCCCCTCATTGCCGGCAGGGTGGGGCCTCGGCTGAGCCGGCGATGTCCTCTGCCTCGTTGTTGGCAAGGCGAGGCCTCGACGGAGTAGGGCCTGGCGGCGGGGCGAGGCCTCGGCGGAGTAGGGCTTGGCGGCGGGGCAAGGCCTTGGCGGAGCCGGTGGTGTCCTATGCCTCATTGTTGGTGCCACGGGGCCTCGGCGGAGCAGGTCCTCATCGAAGACAACAGAGTGGGGACTCCTCGGAGCCAGCATTGTCCTCTGCCTCGTCCTCGGTCTCGCCAAACAACGCCTCGCCCGCTTCATTGCCCTCTTTGTAGGCGGCCGCAGCCTCCACCACCCGCATGTGGTACCGCTAGCGGTCGAGGCGGCCCTAGTGGGTGGAGTGGTACGAGTCGAGCAGCGCCTCCTGCTTCGCCCGCTCCGCGAAGATCTGCTCCTCTACCTACAGGTGCTCTTGGAGGAGATGGTGGTTGTAGGAGGTGTCAGCATGTGCCTCTCGGAATTGCTCCTGACACTTCTGCCTCATCGTGTCCATGTATTGGGCACAGCCTCGCCGATGGTCATGGTGCAATGCACCGGCGAGGAAGGCGCGAAGGAGGGAGTTGGCGCCGGATCGTCAACTACCATGTTCTCCATTGGGACGTCGTCGTCCTCCGGCTGCCTGCCGGCCAGACAGTCGGTAGAAATGGCTGCCATCTCCTTGTGGTCTGTCGTCCACCCGTCCTGAAGAACACTGGAGTGTGAGGAAGCCATGGTGGGCAGTAGTGGTGTGGACAAGAGAAAGGGAACAGAGGTGGATGACTGCTGCTATGGCCGGCGTAGCAGTTTATATAGCAATGGTGGGCGGCGGAGGGACGGACATGTGGCGCCGGAGTAGCTGCCTCGGCAACTGCATATCATTAATGTGGGCGGCAAACGGACGGACGGACGACACTTGTGTCGTTTGAAGGCGGAGCAATCGCCTGCATCGGGAAGCGGGGTTGGCGGCGCTGACCGTTTTGGGCAGAAAGCGTGTGTGGGCGAGGGAGGCGGTCTGGGTGGGCCAGGACTGTCAGACTCATGCTTGGCAGTAGGTTGGTCCAGCAGCCGGACATGCTTGCTCGCCAGCGAGCTTGTTGAGCTGAGCGATGACAATTAGACGATGGACGTAGCTTGCAACGAGGAGCCGGCGCCACTGTCCAAGCCGGTTCATGCCGTGTTCACCATAGAGAAGGTGCAGCCCACTTCGATGCCCTAATGGCGGAAGAGCTACCAGTGCAGGAGGACCTGTGCTGCAACCTTCGTCTCCTGAACGAGCACTGGTGAAGAAACGAACGACAATGCCGCTGTGGACATGTGGCCCTTTGATCCTAGCTTCCCGAATGAGCAGCGGGCGCTGTATCAGACCATCTGTAGGGCCCGCGAGGCCCTCTCCGTCGTCCTTCGAGTTGTTGCGCTCGCTGTGGTGCCGCCATCTCGCGTTGTCAACATGGTCAACGGACATGAGGAATGAGGAGATGACTTTACTTGAAGAGGATGACAGTGGGGACCCACCAGGGCCATAGCCGCACGTATGCAAGTGCCTCCTTATTATATACAACTGTAATTTTTTTTCTTTCTCCTGGTTTCCTGACATCATGGTCCCACACCATTGTCAACCTATGTAGTGAATAAATGAGAGAATTGCACAAGGAGCGTCGACAGTTGGGACCAAGCAACTCAAGCAGTATTTGTGTTTTTGAGGTGTGTGCATTGCAGAGTTTTTCTTGAGTAATGTTTTCGTTGTTGTTCAGAGGACAGCAGGGTATTAACTGGGTGGGTTGTGGCCCGTCTAGACCACACCAGATATCCAGCCCAGATATTAATTTGTTTCAAGCTGAAAATGGCTAGCCCAGCTAAACTTTTTTTGAGGAATATCCAGGCAAGGTCAACTTGTTATTCTCCGCCCCGCTGGGCTGCAAATCTTTCCTAGGAGGGATGCATTAGGCTTAACAAGAAAATGGGCTTTAAAAAAATAAATGAGATGTAATTATAAAAACTGGGCAGTAACTATAAAAAAATGCACCAAACACGTAGTTACTTGATAAAATATTATTTCTGGATTTTGAAAATTTTAATTTCATTAATTGTTGCATGCGCAATGTTTTGGTGGATTTTTATGTAATACAAATTTATATTGAAATTGTATTTAATCTGACTAGAAATTTTGGGATAAAAATATTTCAGATCCCATCAAAATATGGGAAATTTTATTGAATTCTGTTTTGAACGGTTGGTTGAAATTATTAATCGTTGTCCTTATCATGCTAGAAAAGGTGACTGAAATTATCATTGATCAAACTTGTGCACCTTCTAGCATTCACACTTCATAAAATTCTTTCTTTATCATTTACCTACTAGATGACGAGTAGGAATTAAGCTTGGGGATGCTGATACTTCTCCAACGTATCTATAATGTATGAAGCATTTATGCTATTTTATTATGTGTTTTGAATGTTTACGGGCTTTATTATAGACTTTTATATTACTTTTGGGACTAACCTATTAACTGGAGGCCCAGCCCATATTGCTGTTTTATTGCCTGTTTCAGTATTTCGAGGAAAAGGAATATCAAACGGAGTCCAAACGGAATGAAACCTTCGCCAGCATGATTTTTTGGAAGAATATGATCCTGGAGACTTGGAGTTCACGTCAGAAGATCCTCGAGGCAGCCATGAGGTAGGAGGGCGCGCCCCGCCCTACTGGGCGCGCCCCCTGTCTCGTGGGCCCCTCGAGCACCTCCCGACCGACTTCTTTCGCATATATAAGCGTACGTACCCTAAAAACATCGAATATCAAGATAGATCTGGAGTTCCGCCGCCGCGAGCCTCTGTAGCCACCAAAAACCTCTCGGGAGCCCGTTCTGGCACCCTGCCGGAGGGGGAATCCATCACCGGTGGCCATCTTCATCATCCTAGTGCTATCCATGATGAGGAGGGAGTAGTTCACCCTCGGGGCTGAGGGTATGTGATGTAGGGTGGAACCCTATAGCGTCGATCTTTCACGTTTGGAGTGGATCCTACGGGGAGACACGAAGAATGAGCGGAAGAACACAAGGAAATCACGGAGAGGAACGAGGGAAAACACTCAACCAACAAGGAATCAGTCACAAAAGTGCTAGATCAAAGAACACAAAGAGATACACGAGATCCAAAGTCAACAAAGGTAAGGATACAAGGTAACCGATCTTCTCCGTGAGGAGGCCTTGAATCCACAAAGGGATCTTCCCACGAGAGGGTCTTGAATCCGATAGGATCTACTCCGAAGAGGCCGCGGTCTCTCACGAGGAGGAGATCCGATGGATGAGCGAGGCTCTATCTCTAACTTGAGCTAAATCAACGCTAAGTCTCAAAAGGAGGAGGAGGAGTCCTATTTATAGGCTAGGGGGTCGAAGGGGTACACGGGCTCAGCCTAACACGCGCACACAGGCGCTGGCCGGATGATCCGGGTCCGAAGCCGGATGATCCGGGCTGGTCCGGATGGTCCAGGTGGAGGCCCGGATGATCCGGAGACTCGGCTGGTGGAGGCGCAGGGCCGGATGTCCGGCTGGCGGTCCGGATGTCCGGGCAGGGTCCGGATGATCCGAGACGGGGTCCGGATGATCCGGCTTCAGGGGGGAGGCTTCTGTAGTCTTTGGTGTGATTTACCCGGATGATCCGGAGGAGGGTCCGGATGATCCGGCTGAGCCCGGATGATCCGGACGACGGTCCGGATGTCCGGCCTGGCTCCAACAGCCGCTCCGTCTTCTTCTTCTCCTTTCTTCTGTCTTCTCTTCCATGCTTGGCCTTGGTCCTTGGATTCTCCATGGTCATCTTGGTTGTACCTGAGTGTACGCAAGGTCCATGCATGAGGTATTAGCCATGTCTCATATGCGGAAAGTGACGGTTCAAAGAGGAGTGAATTCACCTTGTGTCCAATGGCGTATGTTTGAGGTCTCGTCATATGTCCTCTTGGGGCTTGGAGAGTAGTCAGAGTGTACATGGGGATGAACGTGGGATGCTCCGCATCATCTCCCCCCCTTGTGAAAGATCCGACCTCGGATCGTGATCCTCATTACCATGGAAACGGTTGTCGTGGACGGACTTGTAGTGGGACGTAGGTGAAGGCCTGGCGGAATCCAAGTACTCCCAGGTGTCTCCGGTATGTGGTACATGCAAAATGAGCAAACACAAGCGACACTCGGAAATACAATGGTTAGCGCACACAAAATGTCCATCATGTAAGAATGATTCCGTGCGGCAAGATATTGCATGACAAAGCGCATGAAGCTTATCAAGATGATATAGAATGATATGCAAAGCATTCATGGGATAATTAGCATGGTGCACAAAGCGACAAATTCTACCATTATGCAAAATGATGTCATAGAGAGACGGTTCATCAATAGCATGAATATGGCAATGGATGCTCAATATGTGTAAGCTATCATGCAATTGATGGTGGACAATATGATCATTATGTATGAATATGTCATCAAGGAAGATCACAACAAATTTGCTAAGGAAACGCACAAGATCATATATCATGGATGACATGGGAATACAAGATGCAACAAGGCAATCATAAAGTGAGTCAATCCATGCATACGGTGCAAACTTGTGGTGGGTATGAAATGTCCATCGAGCATGACATGTATGAGCACAATCAACAAATATGGAGGTGTTGGTGTACCAAAGCTCGATGTCGAGGCATGGGTGGAAGACTGAAGGTGCATCCAATAAGTGCGAGCGCTCCTCAATGTGAAGGTCCATGTAGCCAATCTCCAATGTCGTTCCTCCGTTCACGAGATGTATCATGTAGACAACAAGAAGGAAACAACAATGAAAGAGTGACCCATCCAATATGCGTAATTGAGGATGGCTCAAAGAGAAGGAGTTCACCTTTAGTAGATTCTCGCAAATGTTGGTGTTGCACATCGTGTATGCCTTCGCATGACCAAGTTGTCGCATAACGACATCGCCTTGTGAAACCTCCAAAATGAAAGAACATGAGAAACACTCGGAAAAACAAATGAGGTTAGCGGAAATGCAAAACCTATCATTCGAGTGGTAAGATACCCAACAAGTGTATGCATCATGCTCATCATAAGAAAGTACAAGGGAGCGTGTCATAGTATGGAGGCATATGATGCAAGAACAACCAAGTGCAATAGGCTCAATCAAACAAGCATTCATCACAAGTAAGGTGTCCAAGTCTCCAAGATCAACAAGCATAGTATGGTTGCACTCAATACAAGTGGATATGAAAGAGGCAACTAATGGACACAAGAGACAATGATCAAGATATATCATGTGAGAGGCATGAGCATATATGTCATCAACCCAAGAAAGCAAGTAATAGTGGAACATGGGTGATGCAACATAGCAAGGAATCATAGCGATAAAGTCAAGCAAGCTAGTAGTGCGAAGATGCAACGTACTAGAAGGAATCATGGCAAGCATGTCATGTGTGCAAATGGTGGGCATGAATAATTCACATGTCATAACACAAGCATGAAAGCAAGATATGAGTAAAATGTCATCAATGTATTGGCGAGAGACCATATGTAAATAGCAATGGGGCATCATGACTCTCCCAACACAACAAGCATCAATAGCATGGGGCACATGATAAACATGGAAAAAGCAACAAGGATCTCCACCAAGCATGCAAGTACACATAGGGATATCATAATGGTGAATCATGGGTAGATGCAAGCAAGGGTCACAATTGCATGGCAAAGGCATAGAAGTAAGAATAACATGCAAAGTGAACACCATAGTGTGGGCATAAGGTGACAAGTGGTAAATAGCCCATAGCGGTGTGAGAGCCAAGTAAAAGAGATTCGCGTAGTCCTTGCGCGAAGGGAACGGTGGTAAGGATTGTCCACGGGATCCCAAGTCATCGTTGCTCTCAAGAGCTCATTTCGTCAACTCATGGGATTGTGAGGTTGACGAGTGTTCATAAGTACCTACACAAAACAAAGACAAAGAGAAAATTGTGTGTGCATGGTATATGTACACATCATCCATCATGATGCACACGTGCATGTGTCGGTTAGTGCTAAATAGCCAATGCTCAAATAAATGAGATGCATGATATAGAAACATGTCATCCATCATGAGAGGTTTGTTGTTATGTATCGCATAATGGAGACTCAAATTGTGTAATGCATCATGAGAAATATCTAGAGTATTGTTATTCATGGAATGCATATGGTGCAAGCAATCATGGGAATCATGCAAAGTATGAAATGCATCAAGATCTCCTAATATGTATGAGGAAACTATGGGGGTCTCCTCATGAGCATGAGTAGCAACATCACGTGGAGAATATTGACAACATCCAAAACAATGCATATTTGGAACAATGTGATCATGGCATGACATATTAGATGAATTGCTTAAATCATGTAAAGGAAGCATGGCAATATCATCACAAGAGAAGCAAAAGCCAATGACCATCATCTCGTCATCTATGCCATAAGTGCAAATGGGATTGATTTTAATGGGGCATGCATAGTTACTATGTTGAGATTGAAATGAAGCAATATGGGAGATCTCACTCATAGCATATGACAAGTTCAATGGGTTGTCAAACATGATGTGACCAAAAGAATTTTCACATGATATCCTATGGATCATAGCATCACAACTAGGCAACTCAACATGCTCATCATCATATTCATCATAAATAGGTAAGTCAAGGCATGAAGAAGTCTCACTAGCATGAAGCATGGGAATAGGTGGGTCAACATCATGGAAGCAATCAATCTCAAGAATGTCCACTAGTGGGACTAGAGAAGCACCATCACCTATGTTACCTTTGGAGCGTCGCTCATGTGTTATAGGTGAGGTGTTGAAGATCAAGTCATGGTCATCGTCATCTTGATGGAACCATGTGGGGGGTGCATCATCATCCACCATGGCCATCGGTGTTTCCATTGGAGGGATGGACTCGTCGAGGATAGGCATGTCATCATGTAGGAGACCTAGCACCAAAGAAGAAAACACACTAGGAGTAGAGGTTAAGTCATTAGAAATCATAGTGGCCTCACATGCTGTGTCAACTACCTCACTCACTAAGTGTTGTGGCTCACTCACTCCCTCAAGGATGCTCTCACTCGTATGGTAGGTGGAGTCACTCAAATGGCTCTCAACCTCACATAGGATGTGTTGCATGCTCTCATGTGTGGGGCTAGTGGTGGTCACACTCATCCTCTCATAGGAAATGCTCTCAATGTCACGTATGGTGGAGTCACTCATGTCACTCATGTGCTGGTGGCTCTCCTCACATGGCACTTTGGGCATCTCTTCATATGTGGGTGTCGGAGAGGTGTAGGTGCAAATGTCTCCATGCGCGGTCGCGTAGCTTGACTCGGAGTATGAGTCTAATGTGGGCGCCGTCTTCATGGTGTCGAAGAGGTTCGCGCTCGTCGCCGTGGTCGAAGGGGATGGCCCTTGCTCGACCGTCTTGTCACCGTCTTGGTGTTGGAGGCCCATATGATGTGGCACCTCGTAGCTCGTCTCCATGACCGAAGGGAATTTCCCATGCTCGGCCATCTTCCTTGAGGGGCTTCCGAAGATGGAAGTGTCACCCTCACTTGTATGTGGTCGCCTTGGACTTGATGAAGTCATTGTAGGCGTACTCGTGGGAAGTAGGCGAAGATGCCGTACGTCCAAAGGCGAAGATGCCTTGAGAACACTTGGCGAAGATGCCGAAGTGGTTGATGTAGCCGTAGCACCGTCTTGGTGGTGGTCGTCTCGCGGTCTTCTTTTATGCTCATGAAGCTTCGACTTGGCATGTTGGCACTTGTGCATTTGTGCTTGTAGAGCATCTTCATGATGATGATGTCGTTGTCGTGCTTGAGCTCGTAGTAGATGTCGTTCGTCGTCGTTGTGCACATGATGCTTGGAGGTGACTTGCCCTTCATGACGATGTTGATCACGAACGTGATGGTGGTCGCCATGTAGATGTGGACGAGGACGATTTGCACTTGCATCTTTTTTGCGCTCCGAAGACTTGTGGCTTGAACATCGTCGTCTTGAGGATGATAAAGTGGAAGAAGACTTGATCAAGGCCCGAATCTCTTCCATCCTTGCATCTTGCTCCTCTTTATGTGCGGCAAGCTTCTTGTCGAAGTAGTCCCTTCTCCTTGCTTCGGAGTGATGAATGTCGATGGAGATGTTCTCGATGCGCTCTCGCAATCTTGATTGTGTGCCTTGCACTTGTCATTGTACATCGAAGATAGACGCTTTGGTTATGTAGTTTTTCACGCCATCGTTGTTGTTGAGGACCGGAGAGGAAATGTCTTGCCTATCCATCACAAGACTCGAGCAAATATGAGTGGGAGAAAGAGAAGAACTTATACCAATGTACCTTGACCGATGTTGACAAAGAATCAAGTTCACTCAAATGCGGACAATGAAATAGCACTATTGGTACCAATCCTTGTCAGTTCTCACACCTACACAAGTAAAGCTTATAGTGGAGCTCGGTGAGGATAGTGGCACAAAAATTTAATACAAAATGTTAGCAAGAGTCAATAATGTTGAAAGAGATTCACAAATTCGCAAGTGAAACAAGTAGACCAATATCAATATGGAAGGCACATGGAAACGCACACACGGATAGATAAATGGGGTCATGCAACCAAGGAATGAGCACAAAATGTGGAATCCACGGAAAACGCTCGTGTTGCACAACTCAAGAGAGACGCTAGCACGATTGCTCAATAGGCGGATACGACACTTGTGCACAACCTATAAGATGCAAAATGGATAAACTTCTATCCCAAGTATGCTATGTATGTATGGTTCCCGGTGTTTCTCTCAAGATGATCCAAGATGATCGGATATGACAATCTTATATGCAATGTGGTATGATGCTATGGCACTTTCTTACAAGCTTCTTTGCTCTCTTTCTCTTTTGCTTAAAAGCTTTATTTCTTTTTTTTCTATGGCCACTTTGCACAATGCACAAACCAGGATAGCAATTGTGTATATGCGGGAACAAACTTGTGACACAAGATATGATAGCAATATATGCACCACGATGATATGGTATGTATGCTATGGGAAGTATGATCACTAATGTGCACAAGTAACGTTGCCGGCAATACTCAAATGGCTAGTCTCGATAGGCAAGCGACGCAAAAGTAAGGCTAGGGGTTAACAATGCAATAGCAAGGGAATATACAATGGAGGGATACCATGATACCAAGATGATATGGAGGTTACCGTCCGACGATGATGAGTAGCGGTGTTCTTGATGTAGATACCAAGATGATGGAGACTCGTCCCTAACTAGCCGAAACACCTTAGGAAACGGAAAAACCGCGAACTCAAAATCTCACACGTCAAATGTCAAAATGGTGGTAGCGGAAATGCGGTGGTGGTTTGCACTTGGCAATGTGGAAGTGAAATGATGGGCTATACACGAGTCGGAGTTGAATTTGCCGTCCCTAAGTAGCCGGAACACCTTAGGAGACACAAGGCACAACTCGAACAAGCTCGAACAACAATTGGGTTATGTTGGGTTGGTGGAAGTGTATGATGGGCAAGGTGGTGGTTGATGAAGAAGTAATCATCCCTAAGTAGCCGAAACACCTTAGGAGACTCTAATCACAACTCATACAACCACATATGCAATGGGGAACAAAATGGGTTAGGTTGCGGAAGTCGGTGGTGGCTATGCGGATGATATGGTGGAAGCCCTAGGCAAAGATGCCAAAATCCCGAAAATTTGATGGTGTCAAATGGTGTTGGTGGTATTTTTGTGGGATGGGGGATGTCAATAGCTTCAAAATGAGCTAAAGAACGTCAAAAACGGACTTCGGATGAATTAGTTACGGCCAAAACAAGATTTCAGCCGAAGCAGTGTCAGGGTTAACCGGACATCCGGGAGGAGGTCCGGATGATCCGGGCTAGGTCCGGATGATCCGGGTGTACAGCCGGATGATCCGGGTTCGTCAGCTCCAGTTCTGTTTTCTGGGTGCGTGGGGTATCCGGACGTCCGGGAGAGGGTCCAGCTGATCCGGGAGATGTCCGGATGATCCGGGAGAAGGTCCGGATGATCCGGGCAGGTCAAACGGCTCGGGATTTCCTCTCGGGGACGAATTTTTGGGCGGAAATGGATGATTTTCGGGGCAAAATTTGAGGGATTTCGTGGATGGAAGGTGGGGAAACTTGGGGAAATGCTAGATCCACTTGAAACCAAGCAAATCCACGGATCAAAATCAACAAAACATCATCAAACCAACAAATCACAAAAAAAAATTGGGGCTATTTTTGGTGGGGATTTTCGGATTTAGGACGAAACAACAAAATCAAGCTAGAAAAAGAGGGGTAGGGGCTCCAAAAACGTGATCAACATGGCTCATGATACCATAATGATGTAGGGTGGAACCCTATAGCGTCGATCTTTCACGTTTGGAGTGGATCCTATGGGGAGACACGAAGAACGAGCAGAAGAACACGAGGAAATCACGGGGAGGAACGAGGGAAAACACTCAACCAACAAGGAATCGGTCACACAAGTGCTAGATCGAAGAACACAAAGAGATACACGAGATCCAAAGTCAACAAAGGTAAGGATACAAAGGTAACCGATCTTCTCCGTGAGGAGGCCTTGAATCCACAAAGGGATCTTCCCACGAGGGGGTCTTGAATCCATCGGATCTCCTCCTCGTGAGAGACCGCGGCCTCTTCGGAGTAGATCCTATCGGATTCAAGACCCCCTCGTGGGAAG
>NC_057795.1:130063640-130065163 GCF_018294505.1 Triticum aestivum | reverse complement strand
CCTTACCTTTGTTGACTTTGGATCTCGTGTATCTCTTTGTGTTCTTCGATCTAGCACTTGTGTGACCGATTCCTTGTTGGTTGAGTGTTTTCCCTCGTTCCTCCCCGTGATTTCCTCGTGTTCTTCCGCTCGTTCTTCGTGTCTCCCCGTAGGATCCACTCCAAACGTGAAAGATCGACGCTATAGGGTTCCACCCTACATCAGTATGTACCAGTAGCTATGTGTTTGATCTCTCTCTCTCGTGTTCTCTCTATGGCACGATCTTGATGTATCGCGAGCTTTGCTATTATAGTTGGATCTTATGACGTTTCTCCCCCTCTACTCTCTTGTAATGGATTGAGTTTTCTCTTTGAAGTTATCTTGTCGGATTGAGTCTTTAAGGATTTGAGAACACTTGATGTATGTCTTGCCGTGTTTATCTGTGGTGACAATGGGATATCACGTGCCACTTGATGTATGTTTTGGTGACCAACTTGCGGGTTCCGCCCATGAACCTATGCATAGGGGTTGTCACACGTTTTCTTGACTCTCCGGTTGAAACTTTGGGGCACTCTTTGAAGCACTTTGTGTTGGTTGGATGAATCTGAGATTGTGTGATGCATATCGTATAATCATGCCCACGGACACTTGAGGTGACAATGGAGTATCTAGGTGACATTAGGGTTTTGGTTGATTTATGTCTTAATGTGTTATTCTAGTACGAACTCTTGAATAGATTGATCCGAAAGAATAACTTTGAGGTGGTTCCGTACCCTACCATAATCTCTTCGTTGTTCTCCTCTATTAGTGGCTTTGGAGTGACTCTTTGTCGCATGTTGAGGGATTGTTATATGATCTATCTATGTTATTATTGTTGAGAGAACTTGCACTAGTGAAAGTATGAACCCTAGGCCTTGTTTCCTATCATGGCAATACCATTTACGCTCACTTTTACCATTAGTTACCTTGCTGTTTTTATTATTTCAGATTACAAATACCTTTATCTACTATCCATATTGCACTTGTATCACCATCTCTTTGCCAAACTAGTGCACCTATACAATTTACCATTGTATTGAGTGTGTTGGGGACACAAGAGACTCTTTGTGTCACACCCTAGCTAGTCATGCATTAGAGTGTTGCATCATGTTTACTCTTTCATCAGAAACTTGAAATGGGGATGACAGAACCCCCAGTCCCCTCTGAAACCAACTAGGGTTTACTAAAATAATTTTCAATGAACCTGAAATGCCCTTCTAAAATGCCCATCATTTTTGTCTTGGTTCAGAACCTCTGCAAAAGTGGTGCACATTTTCCTAGGCCATCCTAGGGTTTTTGAATTAAATCATAACTATTTGAATTTGGGCATTTAAAATTATATAAAATATTTAAATGCTCAAATATCTCCAAACTAAAATGTTTCATGTTGGAAATAATCCAACTATGAGCCAGGAGTAGTTTGGTGAATTTTGGAGTTGCCTAGGTATTTTATTTAATTCAACAAAGTTGCAGTTATATTAAATAAAACAGAAAACAGAAAAAAA